>NC_044049.1:1913345-2060845 GCF_902167405.1 Gadus morhua
AACACAAAAAGAATCCCGGAGTTGCCCGGGTTCTGGGGAGCCGACATGCTAGTGGCTAAGCTAGGCTGCTACTTCTGTCGCCAGGGCCGGATCTGTTCCAGTTATTTGGCGTGGAAGGGGGTTGATGAATAAATGAGGCGCGGTTGGCGTCGCTGTAGGGGTGGAGGACAGGGGGGAACATACGAAGGCCTGTGAAATATTAAAAGGTGGAGGCTGCTGCTCCATTGCCGGAGGCCGTAGCATCGGATTGTAGCGTAGCGGGTCGTTAGCGGTAGCAGCCTGCGACCAACAGCCTTTTTCCCTCCGTTTCAGTTTCCCTGGACCGACATGAAATGGTAAATGGTAAATGGACTGCATTTATATCTGTGCTTTTTCTGCAACCAGTGGCCACCCAAAGCGCTTTACAATATAGCCTCACAATCACCCGTTCATACACCGACGGCGGAGTCAGCCGTGCAAAGGCGACAGCCAGCTCGCGAAAACAAAATAGGTTCAACACCAATAAATAATGAATACAAAAGTAGAATATATTCTATGTAATGTCACGGTCCTGCCATGGTTCATTGACATTTAGCAGATGCTTTTATCCAAAGCAAGTTACAACCATTCATAAATACATTCACACCCTGACGGCGGAGTCAAACATGCAAGGCGACAGCATTTCGGATTAGGTGCCTTGCTCAGGGTCACCTCAACACACTCGAGCTAAGAGGCGCCGGGGATCAAACTAGCAAACTTCCGTTTACCTGAGCTAAGCCGTGGTGATACGGTTTATCGGTACGACAAGATTTGACCTTTACACATAATTCTAGTTGTTGTTTTCTCTGTGTGTATAGGGTTGGAAGCTTCTCCACAGGGGGTATAGGGTAGTTTGAAGTCAGGTCATGAAGACGCTGTACGTCAGCAGTGTTTCGCCGTAACGCTAGAAGTGGTGATCCAACCCCGCTGGGACGCGACCCACAGCTAGCGCTGGGCCACACGGACACACGAGAACAGAGTCAATCCCGACGTGGTGTTGAAGTCAACAACGAGCAAAAACCCGATGCAGCGGAACAGCTCAGAGTCTGCGAGTGACGTCTCTCTCTCCATGTATGCGTTTGTGATGCTCAGGACTGAGAGTGTGAGTGTGTATGTGAGTATGTGCATGTGTATTTGTGTATGTGTGTATGTGTGTATGTGTGTATTTGTATGTGAGTGAGTGAGTGAGTGAGTGAGTGAGTGAGTGAGTGAGTGAGTGAGTGAGTGAGTGAGTGAGTGAGTGAGTGAGTGAGTGAGTGAGTGAGTGAGTGAGTGAGTGAGTGAGTGAGTGAGTGAGTGAGTGAGTGAGTGAGTGAGTGAGTGAGTGAGTGAGTGAGTGAGTGAGTGAGTGAGTGAGTGAGTGAGTGAGTGAGTGAGTGAGTGAGTGAGTGAGTGAGTGAGCGAGCGAGTGAGTGAGTGAGTGCGAGTGGCTCAGTCAGTCCTGATGCATCAGAGGCGACAATGAGCAGAGAGACCAGATCTAGGGGATGTAAACCGGTCTGCGCCTGACTCCCCCCCTCGCTCCAGGACTACACACAACCCCAAGGCACCCCAGAGCAGGATCAGAGGATCCCTGCTGAACCCTCTCTCTGAGCGGGCCGGATCCGACGCCCGCTGCACAGCGCTGCACGGCAGGGGTAGAGTGTTTGTGTTTGAAGTACCTCCACGTGTGGGGAGTACGGCTGTCGAGTCAGGCGCTGTAAAGACGTCGGTATCTATGTGTGTATCTATGCGACGCGCGTGTCAGTTGAAGCCCCGTTATCTTGACCTCACCCACTATCGACGGACATGGAATGGGAGAGGCGTGCTTCCAGGGAATTGAGTGAGAATTGGGGCACGGTTCCGCAATAAGGATGAAAACAAGATTAAAATGAATTCAATCAGGGTGAGAAGGAGTGGGGTTACAGAGCCCATTAGGCGCTGTGTAGAGGAGGGCCTGAGAGGGCATTGTCGGACAGAGAGACGTGGGTTAGAGAGTCCCCAGGGTTCGGCAGTCGCTGAATCAGCGCCTTTCTCACAGCGATCGCCGGCTTCAGCTCTATGGACTCCCCGATAGGAAATCCATCTCCTCCCGACACTTTGGGACACTCATTGTTAGCCAATCAGACGGTGGCGTATTAAACACATTCAACCCCGTCGACCCCGGCGACGGGGTCCCACCGAGCTAACTCGATCTCGAAGGCAATCCGACGATCACACCTCCGTGTGACGTTATGATCACACAGTTCGATGCCTGACTCAGTACCGCTCCGTGTGACCTTGTTAATGCGCCGTCCAATCACATCAAACCCCCGATCACTCACGACGGGTCGTCAGTGGGTGGCGGTCACAAGGCTTGCTGGTTAAACGGCGAGGGGGTCGTTAACAGTGAGGTGGTCGTGGTGGGGAGACGGTAGATGGGGGGGGGGGTGCAGGATGACAGAGAACCGGAGATTATGTTTGACTTCATGAACTGCGACCGCAGAGGGAAGCTGCTGAGCGTGTCAACGGTCCTAATAAGCGCGAAAAGGGTTGATCGATACGAGGCTTCACCTCAAACGGTTCCGATAGCCCCGCTGTCTCGTTCAGATCGCTTCTCACCGAGACGGATGTTAATTAAGTACTGGGTACACAACGGAATTACTTTGTTGTCCAAATGTGTGTGTTTGAGTGAGATTCTATGGAGCATGTGTGTGTGTGTGTATGTGTGTGAGATTCGATGGATCAAGCTTATGTGTGTGTGTGTGTGTGTGTGTGTGTGTGTGTGTGTGTGTGTGTGTGTGTGTGTGTGTGTGTGTGTGTGATTCTATGGTGTGTGTGATTCTATGGGGTATGTGTGTTTCTATGGAGTGTATGTGTGTGTGTGTTTCTATGGAGTGAGTGAGTGAGTGAGTGAGTGAGTGAGGTCATGATTATCTAAGTCCCCCCCCCCCCCCTACACCCGGTGTGGGGGCGCCTCCACACCCCCCCCCCCCCCCCCCCCCCCCCACGGTGACCATCGGAGGTCCGGCCCGCGCAGAGAGAGAATATAGCTCAGCCCTCGCCTTCCCATTCATGCTCCCGTTGCCTTCCTCCACGGCTACTATAAATACTGTACAGCCAGCTGTGCTTCTATTATTAATGCAGCGCTGCAACTCCCGGGCCCTCACAGCCCCAACGCAGCGAATTCATCATCGCTGAGCAACCCAACAACACCCTCTCTCCTGCCCACTGCCAGGGCGACCGGCACGCCGAGATAAGCCCTGTTGTTCGGTGTGCACATCCGAGCGGAGTCAGAGCAACGCACAAACGCACACAACGCCGCACACTCTCTCACAGACACACACACACACACTCAGACACACAATCTCTTCGACACACGCACACACACTTGCTCATTCTCGGACACACAAAGACACACACACACACACTCACTCACTCTAAGACACACACACACACACACACACACACACACACTCTGACACACAAACACACAGTCACTTTCAGACACTCAGACACAAAAACAGACACTCACTCTCTCTCAAACACACACACACACACACACACACACACACACACACACACACACACACACACACACACACACACACACACACACACACACACACACTTAAGCTACTGACCCTGAAGACGGGCTTGTTGGCAGGAGGGGGAGTTAAGGCTGAGATATTGCATTACATCAGACCGCTCCGTCCAGATGACTGATCGTTTATGCAACCGCCTGAACACCACCGAGATGGGATCTCAGCGGGTCTACGGCACCGACAGATTAGACCCACAGCTGATCTGAAGGCGCTGTCATCACACCGACAGAACTGACACCCGAAGGACTCGCATTTATTTGTCCACTCGCTTTATTTGTCCATCCCCCTCCGCAAGGAGCAGGGGGGGATGGACAAATAAAGATTGCGGCGATTACAATGTCAAACGCCAACTACCACGTGCGAACAGCCAGGCACGTCGAAAGCAAAACCCCCCCCAACCACCCAGAGGGAACTCATTTTCCCATCAGCCCCGGCGGCTGAGCCGCCAGACACACCCTGCAGACGGAGGGACAGACGCCGCGGCTCGCCAGAGGTCAACAGACGGCACGGCGCGTACATAAACCGCAACAGATCGACCCCCTGCGCATACGCACCCCCAGAGAGAAGCCCGGTGGAGGGGTCCGAAAGAGAGGCCGGTCAGAAACGCAGACGTACCATATGAGAAGGAGGGGTGTCGAACCAACGCTGAGACGGCGCCTAACCTCTGGTTACGCCGTCCCCCCCCTCGTCATGTTCCCCCTGTCCCCACGTCCTCTTTCTCTGTCCCTTGTTCAGATCAATGCCCCGTGCCGTCGTACATCCCCTCTCCAACCCGTCCCCTTCCCCTTCCGACAGTCAGAGCTAAAAATAGTCCCACTTTGATGATGCGCTGGTGGATGCTGGGAGATCTTAAACATCAGCCCTGATCTTTCTCTGCCCTCTCTGCGGCGCAATTAGCCCTAATAGACTGGGAGGGGAGTCACAGCACGGGACTATCTGGACAAACACACACAGGGTGACAAACACACACGGAATGAAGCGCACACACACACACACACACACACACACACACGGACGGAAGCACACACACACAAACGGACACACACGGACGGACGCACACACACACACACACGGACGGACGGAAGCACACACACACAAACGGACGCACACGGACGGACGCACACACACACACACACGCGGACGGACGGCCACGCACACATAAAGGCACACACACGGACAGACACACACACGCACGGCCGAGATCCACTGCAATTAGCGACGAGCCACATGTTGGCTGCGTCAGGGGGGTGGCAGGAGGAGAGTGGCAGAGTGAGGATCAGTAAATCATGTCAGATTAGAGAATTAGAGACAAAAGAGGGACGCGAGAGAGAGAGAGCGAGGGAGAGAGAGGCAGAGAGAGAGAGAGAGAGAGAGACAGAGAGAGAGAGAAAGAGATGCAGAGAGAGATGCAGAGAGAGAGAGAGAGAGATGCAGAGAGATAGAGAGAGAGAGAGAGAGAGAGCAAGAGCGAGAGCGCGAGCGCGAGCGCGAGCGAGAGCGAGAGCGAGAGAGAGACAGAGAGGCAGAGAGAGGCAGAGAGAGAGAGAGAGAGCGAGAGAGAGAGAGAGAGAGAGAGAGAGAGAGAGAGAGAGAGAGAGAGAGGCAGAGACAGAGAGAGAGAGAGAGAGAGAGAGAGAGAGAGAGAGAGAGAGAGAGAGAGAGGCAGAGACAGAGAGAGGTGGTGGGAACCCGGGTTCCCGCAGGAGCCAGAGGGGCGGCTGAGTGGATGTATTAAACTCAGCTCTTATCACCTAACCCCTAGCACACAGACACTCCACACACACCAACCCCACAAACACACACACAGCCACTCCACACACACACACACACACACAACCACTCCACACATCAACCCCCTACCAATCAGACACTACACACACACACACACAGACCCCAGCCCCTACCATACAAACACTTGACACACATGCATGTACACACATACAAACACACACAGCAACCCAGCCCCTACCATACCAACACCGCACACACACACACACACACACACACGTATGTACACACTCTCACACACAGCATCCCCAGCCCGTACTATACCAACACCAAGCACCCACACACCGGCCCCAACCATGCAAACACACACACACACACACACACTTAGACCAGGTCTGTGGGAAGCGGACGGGAGGCGATGCTGCGCTGGCAGAACACGGCTTCTGGGCGGACAGGGGGTCCAAGCAGCGGCAGGATCATCTCTCCTCAGCGAGGGCTGATGGGTAATTTCTTTGACGGCTTTCAGAGTTGGACCCGCCTCCCATTAGATATTGAAATGGAAGGCGGACGGAGAAACCAGACGTAAACACAGTGATCTTATGAGGACACCTCGGACACTTTACCGTGAAGGAAATGAGCCCATTCACACACAGGGAGAGACACACACACAGTCACACACTGAGTCACACACAGAGTCACACACAATGAGTCACACACAGAGTCACACACACACACACAGAGAGTCCCACACGCTGCGGGAGAGATGACTTTATCAAAGTGTGCGGCTCTTAACTAACATAGTTAAGGTGCCGTGACTTTCTTCTGCCAAATGTACTTTTCGCTTTGGCTGAAAGCGTCTGCTAAACGCCCTCAATGTAAATGAAAACATTAACTTCAGGATGCAGATGTTCTTAACCAAGCAAACCATGACGAGGGACCGACTGGCGAGGACGGTGATAGAGGACCGTCGTAGCCGAGGCGGTCGGGGTCGTGGACGGCCGGCCACGACAGAAAGAAGGTGAGGGAGAGAAATAGAAAGAAGTAGCAGAAATTAAGGGCGAGAAAAGAAGGAAGAAGGGCCGCGTCAAAGTAGGACACAGCGCGGGGGAGCCTGACTGGCCCAGATCAGACGTTAACTGAGGGCCGAGAGACATAGAAAAGAGAGAGAGAGAGAGAGAGAGAGAGAGAGAGAGAGAGAGAGAGAGAGAGAGAGAAAGAGAGAAAGAGAGAAAGAGAGAGAGAGAGTATGCGCGGGATAAGAAAAGAGAGAGGCAGAAGAGAAAGAGAGAGAGAGGGATAGAAGAAGAGACCTCAGAGTTGCACAGCAAATATTGGAAGCCTAGTTAATCTGAAATACGCATCATGATCGGCAGGGAAATACTGGCAACCGGATAGGTCTTAGGAGCCTAGACTCTGGTCTTAGACGACGCAATGCCCTGGTCTTAAAGGATGTGGGACTCTGGTCTTAAAGGATGTGGGACTCTGGTCTTAGACGACGGGAGGCTCCGGTCTTAAAGGATGTGAGGCTCTGGTCTTAGAGGATGTTAGACTGGTCTTGAAGGATGTGGGACTCTGGTCTTAGAGGATGTTAGACTGGTCTTAAAGGATGTGGGACTCTGGTCTTAGAGGATGTGGGACACTCGTCTTAGAGGGTGTGGGACTCTGGTCTTAGACGACGCGAGGCTCTGGTCTTAAAGGATGTGGGACTCTGGTCTTAAAGGACGTGAGGCTCTTAGAGGATGTTAGACTGGTCTTAAAGGATGTGGGACTCTGGTCTTAGAGGACTTGACACTGGTCTGGGAGGATGTTAGACTGGTCTTAGAGGGAGTTAGACTGGTCTAGGAGGATGTTAGACTGGTCTACCAGGGAGTTATACTGGTCTAGCAGGATGTTAGACTGGTCTGGGGGGATGTGAGACAGGTCTGGGGGGATGTGAGACAGGTCTGGGGGGATGTGCGACAGTCTGTCTGGGAGGATGTGAGACTGGTCTGGGAGGATGTGAGACTTTTCTCGGAGGATGTGAGACAGGTCTGGGGGGATGTGAGACAGGTCTGGGGGGATGTGAGACAGTCCGTCTGGGAGCAGCCTCTATGTTGCGTAACTCTCAGACATTTCTTTCAACTTCAGTAAGACTTCCAAAATATGTCTGGCAGTTCTCCAGAACCAATGTGTACCCTTCCTCAAGTGTTTATTTTCTTGAGACATTCAGCCACCCAAAAGTAATTTCAAAGAGACCAAAGTCTAATTTAGAGTTTATAATCGTAATCACATTTTTTTTATTCAGTTCAGTGACTCATTCAAGTTTGCAGGATGAATCCTGTAAGCCAAAATCACTGCATCAGGACAGCTGTAGCAAGGGTCTTTAAATAAGTACCCTAATTAAAATAAAGTATAATTAATTAACCATGAATTAGCCTTGGTTAATGAGCATTAACTATGCGCTACCTAATGGTCTAATAATCATCTATTCATGGTTTTGTTAACTAACACAAGGGTGTTCATTTTAACTAAGATATTAATGCATACATTTAACTGGATTAGGGTTCTAACCCATTAACCCACTAATCCCTGTGCTACCGCTATGTAATAAGGCATATTACTGCACTCCATAGTTTAACTGAATGGTTAACTAATGCTCCCTTAGTGTCAAGTGTTACCAATTACCTTTATTCTACCTCAAAACCTAAAAACCTCAAGACACCATGTTGTTCTTGTGTCTATTACTGCACAACCATAGCAACATTTAAAGAGCTTTTAGCCTCTGGTCTGTGGGCAGGGATCCACTGAATTAACACTGAACAGGAGTTGCATATCTTCCACAAGCAGGGACCCTAAGCTTTGCGGCCGACTAAAGGTGGCTGCTCTGAGGCACGATTCTGTTTGAGGAAAATGGAGGAGAATTAACGGTATTTCTGGACCGGTGCCCGCTGAATGCTAATGCAGCGACTCGTGCGGAGAATGGCAGGCGCCCGCTGGACCTTGACTCTGGGCACGCCAAAACAACCAGGGCTCGTCTGAAATGCCAGGGATGTCAGCACGGACTCGCAGTGCCGGAGTGGCAGTGCTAACCCAGTGAATCAGCAGAAGCTCTGTCTCCAGCCAAACTAATTGAGCTCCAGGGGAATATAGAACTGGGATGCGCTGCACAGGACTACATAATTTAACAGGCCTGAGTTTTGGTTTTGTAATTCTGCGGGAAGAACGTGTTAAACCTATGAAGCATTAACGTAACAGTTTATTCCACAACCCACCTCGGTCCACGACTCCATCCACTTTCATAAATTACATATGAAGAGTAATACGTTCGCTGGAAATTGTTCCATCGATTACAATTAGCGGCTGTTTTTCATAAATCCAGCAATCTTCTGCAACCCATTATGTTAAAGCTGTGAATCACCTGGATGTTACAGCAACAGACTGGGGCTGTGATGAAGGTATTTCAGCCTCAAGTGCCCACTCTCACAGCCAGGCTCAGAGCCCTCGCTCAAAACCAACAATGGTGATCCAGGCAGGGGGAGTCTAGAACACTGGCCATTAACAAAAGCACCGTGTTAGCCCGGTACAGTAGCAGTTCGATAGCTTCTTAACCTAGCTGTAGCTGTAGTAGTGTTTGCTTACACATCGCCCAGGTCGGTGCTGCTAAAGAGACGAGCCCGGGATCGGTGACTTGTTTGCTGGAGGGAACCTGTTGCTCCTCCTGGGTGCTCTAATTTGGGCCGGTTTGATCTGATTATCTGATTGAGTATTGCCCTGAGGGGAGAGTGTGAGCAGGAAACGTGTGCACAGGGCTGGTGACAATGTCTGTGCGTGGGCGGAAGATGGCTACCACTATTTGCTGTGCTGGTGGAAAGAAAACACACACACACACACACACACACACACACACACACACACACACACACACACACACACACACACACACACACACACACACACACACACACACACACACACACACACACACACACACACGAAAAGAAGAATATGTGAACTAGCTCGTTTTCTACATCGGTATAGGAACACTTTGATTCCGGGTATCCTGAAGTCATTCTTCTTGCGGTTGTTCAGAACCACCTCCATGCTTTCCGGTCATACCGCCCACTGCAGGGCGGCGGCCCAGCGTGTGATGATGTGTGAGCCACACACACTCCACACACTCCTCCCTGTGGGCCGTGTAAAGCCTAAACCACACAACTGACGAGCGATGTGCATCAGTGTCCATCAAACCCTCACCCAAAGGTGTCTTTGGTGGGGGACAGCGCCGTGTGTGTTCCTCATCAGTGTGCAGAAAGCAAAACGCATGCTGGCAACGTGAGCCCTTTCCCTTGCAGGAGTGGCGAGCCCAGCGAGAGAACAGCTGGGTGCACGCATGCATGTCGGTGCTATTTGAACACGGTCTGCGTGGCAAAGGGCCAGATGTGATCGTATCGGTGTGCACGAGAGCATGGGAGATCTGGGTACTGCGTGCGTTTCGCCCGCTGCACGTGTATGTGTAGAAGGTCTCTGAGGCAGGAGGGTGACTTTTCATTGGTCTTCTGAACGTGGGCAAGGAGGAGCAAGGCATTGCCTCCGTTGAGGTATCTTGTCAGCCAGTTCACCACCGATACATGCATGCATGCTAATGGAGCTGTGTGGGCGTGTCAGAAGGAGGCTGGAACCATCTATTGAGCCATCTCTCTATCCATCATTATTCAACAACAATATCAGCATTTGGGTTTTGGTTATTTTCCCTGTCATGAAAAGGCGTTCTCTTTTTTCATTTCCACTCTGCTCTTCATTTGCCGATAATCCCCTGCTGTCTCTGTCTTTGACTCCCATTGAAGAGAATACAGTATTGAGTCCAACAGCATCCGGTTACATTCACATGAATATCAAATATTACTACACCAATGTTCAGTCCAATACTGCAAGCAAACAGCTATATCTACAGTGCTGTTCCATCAGCATTGCTGTTCTTTCACTATTGCTGTTCTATCCACTAGCATACGGTTCTATCAGTACTGTTATGTCCACTAGTATACTGTTCTATCCACTAGCATACTGTTCTATCCACTAGCATACTGTTCTATCAGTACTGTTCTATCCACTAGCATACTGTTCTATCAGTACTGTTCTATCCACTAGCATACTGTTCTATCCACTAGCATACTGTTCTATCAGTACTGTTCTATCCACTAGCATACTGTTCTATCAGTACTGTTCTATCCAGTAGCATACTGTTCTATCCACTAGCATACTGTTCTATCCACTAGCATACTGTTCTATCCACTAGCATACTGTTCTATCAGTACTTTTCTATCCACTAGCCTACTGTTCTATCCACTAGCCTACTGTTCAATCAGTACTGTTCTATCCACTAGCATACTGTTCTATCCACTAGCATACTGTTCTATCCACTAGCATACTGTTCTATCCACTAGCATACTGTTCTATCAGCACTGTTCTATCCACCAGCATACTGTTCTATCCACTAGCATACTGTTCTATCAGTACTGTGCTATCCACTAGCATTCTGTTCTATCCACTAGCATACTGTTCTATCAGTACTGTTCTATCCACTAGCATACGGTTCTATCAGTACTGTTCTATCCACTAGCCTACTGTTCTATCCACTAGCCTACTGTTCAATCAGTACTGTTCTATCCACTAGCATACTGTTCTATCCACTAGCCTACTGTTCTATCAGTACTGTTCTATCCACTAGCATACTGTTCTATCCACCAGCATACTGTTCTATCCACTAGCATACTGTTCTATCCACTAGCATACTGTTCTATCCACTAGCATACTGTTCTATCCACTAGCATACTGTTCTATCAGCACTGTTCTATCCACTAGCATACTGTTCTATCCACTAGCCTACTGTTCTATCAGTACTGTTCTATCCACTAGCATACTGTTCTATCCACTAGCCTACTGTTCAATCAGTACTGTTCTATCCACTAGCATACTGTTCTATCCACCAGCATACTGTTCTATCCACTAGCATACTGTTCTATCCACTAGCATACTGTTCTATCAGCACTGTTCTATCCACCAGCATACTGTTCTATCCACTAGCATACTGTTCTATCAGCACTGTTCTATCCACTAGCATACTGTTCTATCAGTACTGTTCTATCCACTAGCATACTGTACTATCCACTAGCATACTGTTCTATCAGTACTGTTCTATCCACCAGCATACTTTTCTATCCACTAGCCTACTGTTCTATCCACTAGCATACTGTACTATCCACTAGCATACTGTTCTATCAGTACTGTTCTATCCACTAGCATACTGTACTATCCACTAGCATACTGTACTATCCACTAGCCTACTGTTCTATCAGTACTGTTCTATCCACTAGCATACTGTACTATCCACTAGCATACTGTTCTATCAGTACTGTTCTATCCACCAGCATACTTTTCTATCCACTAGCCTACTGTTCTATCCACTAGCATACTGTACTATCCACTAGCATACTGTTCTATCAGTACTGTTCTATCCACTAGCATACTGTACTATCCACTAGCATACTGTTCTATCCACTAGCCTACTGTTCTATCAGTACTGTTCTATCCACTAGCTTAAGGAGTTACATACCCCCCACAGTGGCTCTTCTCCACCTCCTGTTTCTTCATCCATCAGTACACCCCCCCACTCACTCCCCTCCCTCCCCGTCATTAGGGTGCCTGTGTCGGGCACACCGTGACCGCACACACTGCCGTGCACGCTGCCGTGCACACTGGAGCTGGTTATTGGATTAGCGGACGAACCACGTGACTGAGGAGGATTTAACAGACATTCCGAATCAATGCAGTAAAACTTGGAACGTGAAACCACCTTTTCGCCGGCAAACCCCCACCCCTACCATCCTCCCCCCCCGTAAACCACACACTGTCTTCCCCCGCACCACAGAAACACAGAAACACACGCACAACACAACACACACACACACACATCTACACCTTGTCAGTCCCCAGCCACAGCAGCTCACTCCTGCAGAATCCCACTTCAACGTTAAGATCCCTGCACTGCGAAGCGTGCCGGCATACCCAACCCTTCCCCCCCAACCCCATGCATCCCTGCTCCCACCCCCCCCACCCACCCCCCTCGTCTCCCCCGTTTCCCGCGTCTCCCCCGTCTCCCAGCATGCAGAAACACAAAGCTCTCTTACTGTCTCAACTGCAATCCCTGCTGGAAACGGCTCCTTCCCTCGGAGAGCAGGAGAGAGTGTGTGTGTGTGTGTGTGTAGGGGGGAGGGAGAGGGAGAGAGAGAGGGAGAGAGGGAGGCAAGAGTGACGGGACAGGAGTGGAGGAGCGGAGGGGGGGGGGGGAAACCTGGCGATTGTCAGCAGAAGAAGAGGAAAAGGGAGAAGGAGGAAGAGGAGGAGGAGGAGGAGGCGTGAGCAGGCGGGCGAAGAAGAGGATTGCACATGAAGAGCGCAGCAAGGCAGAGGTTTTTTGGGGGGGTTCTTTAAAAAAGAAAAGGAAAAAAAAGCCTTCCGCTTCCACCCCGTGGTGCCCCCCTCCCCCGGCCCCCTCCTACGGCGATCACAAGGGGTCCCGGGCTCCAGCCTGGACCCGGCGTTGAGGCATCCTCCCTGAATCTCAGCCAGCAGCCCTCCAGAAGCTCTGTAGTAACACTTCTCTATTCGCTCAGTCCTGACAGCCTCTCTCCCTCGCTCGCTCTCTCGCTCCCTCGCTCTCTCTCTCCGGCGTATCCTCGCTCTCCCTCCCTCTCACTCTCTCTCGCCCTCCCCCTCGCTCGCTCATATCCTAGCTCTCCCTCTGCCTGCCCGTGTACTGTGTGTTCGAACGACCTCTCTCTCTCTCTCTCTCTCTCTCTCTCTCTCTCTCTCTCCTCCTATCATTCAGCTGGTTGGCTGCTTGCGTTCCCTCACCCCCCCCCCCTATACCTGTTTCGCTTCTCTCTCTCTGACTCCTCCCCATCCCCCTCCCCCTCCCCCTCTCCCTCTCCCTCTCTCTCTCTCTCTCTCTCTCTCTCTCTCACCCCCTCTCTCTCTCCCTTTCTCCCTCTCTCTTACCCTCTCTCCCCCCCTACTCTCTCTCTCTCTCTCTCGGTCTTTGATGTCTTGGAAGAGTTGGAGTCTTGGCTTCTAAGCCGCAGAAGAAGAAATGTATGGAGACTTATTTAATCTTTCTGTGTCTCCCAGGGCTGACGCCAGCGAAGGAAAGAGAGGGTCTGCAGCCACGCCGCCGCAGAGACCGCGCATGAGGTGTACAGTACAAACATAGAAATGCACACACACACAGACACACACAAACACACGCTTTCACACCAACCGTGTGTGGAGCCAAGCCGGATTCAACCATAACAAAGGCAGCGAAGGATATAACACGTCGATGCGTTGCAACGCGCAGAGCATCCATTCGCCTCCTCCTTCCACACAACTAAATCTTACACACACACACACGCACACTCAAACACACCCTCTCTCACACACATGCACGCGCACACAAACACACCCTCTCTCTCTCACAGAAACGCACATGAATCCTATTTGACACACACACAAACACACTACATCTCACACAAACATGCATGCATGCTATATTTTAGACACACACACACCCAATACAACTCACACACTCCATCTCTCACATGCATGCTCTCTTTCTGTCACACACAAACACTCTCAGACACAATCACACACACTACATCTCACACATGCATGCTCTCTTTCAGACACACCCACCAACACTCCTCAGACACAAACAGACACACACACCAAAGCTCAGGCATGTATGCAGACACATACAGATATGAATTAAGAATGAATTGAATGTGAGGATGAGGGAAGCTACCGTCGCAATCCTCGTTAGCATACTGAGAGAATGGAGGGTGTGGAGGAGTGAGCCTGTGTGGGGGTGTGTGTGTGTGTGTGTGTGTGTGTGTGTGTGTGTGTGTGTGTGTGTGTGTGTGTGTGTGTGTGTGTGTGTGCTGAAAGAGAGCATGCATGCCTGTGTGTGTGTGTGTGTGTGTGTGTGTGTGTGTGTGTGTGTGTGTGTGTGTGTGTGTGTGTGTGTGTGTGCCAGCCAAAGCGAGTGCGTGAACGAGGGGAGAGAGAGGAGGGGGCGAGCGAGCTCACCATTAAGTGGAGGTGGGAGGCTCCAGTGCCATTGCTGAAATGAAGAGCAAGTAGAAATCCACTCCATGATGCCAATCAGTGTTGAGCGAGGCATGTCGGACCGGCTTTGATGAGCCGACACCCCTGTAATGGTTCCACAGATGAGCGCAGTAGGGGGGGGGGGGGGGGGGGGGGGGCGCGTTGTATAAATAGCCACAGTGACAGGGAAATGGAGGGGTTCTGCAGCCAGACCTTGCTTGCCCGGGCTGGGGGTCAAACCATACGGGCTCCTGTTTGCAGTCGGGTCCGACCAAACTGCTCTGCGATCGTCTATTATGGTCTGGTTAGACTGGGCTATGGCTCTGACACCGACCTGGAGTCAAGTGTGTCAAGTCGGTTCAAATTCAAGTCACTTCACATGATGGCCGGGAGAACCTGGTAATGATGAGATAAGAATTGAGGTTCCTTCTCAATTTACATCCTTTTGTAGTGCAAGGGAAAATGCAAACGGTTGGATATTCTGTTTCGACTAACAGACATAAAGCGGGAAGGATCATCTCCGTGGGGGGCTGGGGGGGGGAAGCGGCAGGAAGGCCTGGAGGACAAAGAATCGAAACTTAATGGAGAGGAATGGCTGCAATAACACCAACGGCAATATCTCCGCTCGCACAGCTGACGTGTTCCAGCCCGTCCATGCACTCACACTCTGGTGTGTGTCACGGCCGTACTTTACAATAATGATTCGACACGTCGAATCATTTACAGTCCCGCTCCGCGTTCACCTGGGAAATAATGTGCATCAGCGGCACATTTATCTAACACTCTCACCTCTTTTCACCCTGTGTGTGTGTGTGTGTGTGTGTGTGTGTGTGTGTGTGTGTGTGTGTGTGTGTGTGTGTGTGTGTGTGTGTGTGTGTGTGTGTTTATTTTTGAACAGCCTATCAAACTCTGCCCCTTCGGCCTCTGACTCAGGCCTGTGCTTTCGCTCCCAAGGTTACAGAGAACAGGTGGCTGTTTAGTTTCCTACGGGGCATTCACAGATGACTGAGCATCTCTCTCCCTCTCTCGGTCTGTGCCCACCTGAAGGTAACATTTGTTGCCTCAACGCTGTAGGGTCACACCACTCTTCTTAGTGCTGGGTTAGAGCGCGGAACGAGCTCCCTGCCGATGTCTGGACTTCAGACTCGCTCACCAGCTTCCGCAAGAGACTCAAGACTAATTGAGTCACACACACACACACACACACACACACACACACACACACACACACACACACACACACACACACACACACACACACACACACACACACACACACACACACACACACACACACACACCTAAACCCCTCTTACTCACTTAATGTATGTTGTACATCCTGGCATCTTCTTATCCTAGCTAACTTTGTTGTATACAGGGAATGGGTTAACCTAGCGATGGTTTGGTGCTGGCCACTTGGTTCAAAGAACATCCGCACTGTGACGACAGCGATATATTGTTGTTACTCCTCCTTCTGACAAATGTACTCATTTTAAGGCGCTTTGGATAAAAGTGTCTGCTGAACGCCCACAATGTAAATGTAGAGCGTGCGGCCAGCCTCTGGGGGTGAAGACACGTCCCTCTGGATCCAGGGAACTACCGACGTAAAGAACAGAGGAACCCTGGGAGAGGCGACGGTGTACATGAATAATTTACCAAGTGGAAGACAGCGAGGCCGGAAATAGTTGGGAGAGCGCAGCACAACAGACAGAGACTTCCTTTACGTTGTCTCAGCGACGGTACAACTGGAGCAGACGCTTGCCTCTTCGTTGGCATCTTCTGAATATCGTTCACGTTTGAAATGATTCATCGTTTTCGTTTTAGGGGTTGGAAAAGAGATTCGCAATCAGAGATGGTGTCTGCTTCTCGTTTAAGATGTCTTTACGTACAAGTCTATGCTTGGCATCAGAAGCTGTTCAGTGGTAATAAAGTATTAGCCTATACTTAGCATCAGAATACACTGTTTAGTTGGGTTAATATGTTAGCATCAGAATACACTGTTTAGTTGGGTTAATATGTTAGCATCAGAATGCACTGTTTAGTTGGGATAAATGTTAGCTTCAGAATGCACTGTTTAGTTGGGTTCAAATGTTAGCATCAGAATGCACTGTTTAGTTGGGTTCAAATGTTAGCATCAGAATGCACTGTTTAGGGGTGCTAAACGTTTAGCCTGTACTTAGCATGAGAATGAACTGTTTAGTTGAGCTCAGGAGACGCCAGCAGCACAGTAAAGTAAAAGTGGGTCATGTCCCTGGCAAGAGGGGCAACTCAAGAGGTGGACAGTGGGGGGGGGGGGGGGGCCTCAGGAGAAGAGGAGGAGCAGAGGAGGAGCTGAAGGGCAGACGTGGTCAAAAACAAAACAAGGAGAAGTCAAGAAGGTCTGGAGTCCTTACTCGCATTTTATGCGTTTGCGTCCGTTGCGACCGATGACTTATAGGTTTTAGGAGGTTAATAATACAGTCCACTTAAGTAAGTTATTAAATTTCGATTGGTGCACAACGGCCAGAATGTGGCTCAGGAGGCAGAGCAGGTAGGCTGCTAACTGGAAGGTTGCTAGTTTGATCCCCTAGCTAGAGTGTCGAGGTGTCCCTGAGCAAGACACCTCAACCCAACTGCTCCTGACGAGCTGGCTGACACCACCATCGATGTGTGAATGTATCCATGAATGGGTAAATGTTACGCAATATTGTAAATCGCTTTGAGTGGCCACTGGTTAGGAAAGCGCTGAATAAATGCAGTCCATTTATCTTCGTCCTATTTTTGTAATATGTGTTATATCGTACTTCATCGTTATTCGCGTCGTTTGTCCCTGCCTGTGATGCCGGGCTTCCCCCCATCTGCTCCAGTGTGATGTTCTTAAGATACTCTGAAGGACTTTAACTGCCCACGGTTAACATGTATTAAAGGCTTCAGTATTAATTGTGAAAGCCAGTGAGACATTTGGCAGTATGCTATGATACACGGGCGGCCCAACGTCGACCGTTGATCGTGACGTCCACTAGATTAGAGAGCTAGAGACTGGGCTGAGGATCACACTGGTCACTTTAGCTGAACCAGTGGTGGATTCTGGAACACTAATGGCAGTTTGCTTGGTGGTTGATTTCTTGCCATGGAAATATTGGCCAATTTAAACATGCAATGATTCTGCGCCAGAACGAAAGACGCCAGAGACGGAGTAGTATCTCCAGAGATCAAGCTCTGCGACCAAGTGAAATACTAAACAAAACTAAAGTCAGATGGGCCCGGGGGTTTGTGGTACATCTCCCAACGACAATTGAGAACGATATCGGAGCATTTCAGGCCGTATTATTCCTAGTGAGGCTGCACTGGTTCAAAGTGGCTGGGAGGGAGGAGTTAGCTAAATGGACCATATGTAACCGTATACGTTCTACAGTCTACAGGACAATCTACAGTTTTACAGCAAAGTCAATAATCTTCATTTCACTTTGATGGCAGCGAGTCAATACCTCGGATTGTCAGACGGCCGAGCCAAATTAGCCGGGGACGATAAATGAGACCTCTTGAGATGGTAAAGCAGTTCCTACAAAAGACGATCAAAAGGATCATTAATAATGACATGAGGACAATGTAAAAAAATGAAATATTTATCTTTAATGACTCAGGCTATATTTGTACATGACAGTAGACTATCCGGAATGCCAGTTCAAATTGGCATGAGTATCACTTTCGACAACGTGGGAAAAAACAAACAATATACGCAAAATGTGGTCTGTTAATAGGTCAAACTTGATTTAAAGTTAAATAAGTAAATATACAGTTCAGCATCTTGTTCAATTAAATAAAATATAACATAAACACAAAGAGCACCATTTCAAGAATGAGGATATTTAAATTAATAATTGGCCTTTCCATATAAACAGTACAGTACAGGCCCATGGTCGCCACGGGAACGAATGGATGAACGCAGGATGCTAAGTGAAGCGCCACACAAAATGGCATGCGTCGCGGAATGCTCTTGGTGTATTCTTCTACACCATGTTACAGTGAATAACTATGAAAACCCCTGGAATATTCTATTGCAATGTTTCTGCTCAGAGTTCTTGTGGGGCCAAACGAAGTTATAATTCGTCATCATTATTGTATTTGTTCGCGTGTAGGTGGGGGTGCGGTGATATAACAAGGTCTATAAATTCAATGATAATGGAAATGATGCTTGCCAGGCCCTTCATGCGCGTCATTCCCCAACAGAGCTGTCCTGGAATTCTGTATTCCCACTCGTGGGAATAGTTTGAAAGAACGCCGTATTATGCGCCAGCCCTTCCCTTTATGCATGGCCGGCCCCGGTTCAACGCGAGATGCACTCGCTGCACGTGAGATACACGGAGGTGCACGCATGTACCAGACACACGTGTGCACACGGTGAGCTAAAGGACGCACACTGTAACAGCACGGTACTTTACTAGAGCCGGTCGAAGTGGAGGCTTTGGGAGCTAGAACGTTCCGAGCTTGCGGAGCAGGGGTTATAGGTGGGAGAGTGAATGAAAGTTAAATGGGGGATGTTATGCCACCACTGGTGTGAGTGTGATTAGTTGTTACAAGCCGTTTGAAGATCTGCTTTTCCTTCCGTGCCCTAGTGACATCACTATGGGGATGGTCCACCTAGATGTACGATGATGATGATACAAGCAACATTGGCTACAGTCCACTGGCTAGGCTGGTAGACTCTGTCTATCTAGCATACATCTTGGGGGACACTCCCACTTGTGATGTCACTAAAACACAGGAAAAGGCACATTTTCAAAACGCCTTGTAACGGCTGATCACACTCACACCTGGTGGCATGATATCACCCCTTTATGCCGTGTTGCAAAGACACACAGATCTACCAGAAAGTCTGCGCCGACCCAAAGGGCCAGCTGCCGATCACACAGTGACCTCGAGGTCACAGGTCGATATCCGTACGGGCTCACGATAATCCATCCCGGTTGGCTAAAATGACAACATTGTGGTTCCGCCCACGACACACGGGTCAGGTCCCAGCCCTGCACAGTCAGAGCAGCTCCTTCTCATGAGACTCAGAAAGAGGCCGAGCGATGACCGCATGGTGGCTGTTTCATACAAAATTAGGGTAAAATGTTCTTAATACAAATGTATAGAATTAAATTAAAAAAAACGCAATATATCACATTGTTATTCAAGAGTCGAGTACAAAGCTGCCATTACACATGATTACAAGAAAAGGGAAATTGGTGCCTCGGTTTATACTGCCATACATTGTACAGGAGGTAAAACACTGGGAAAGATTTCATTCAGTTCAGAGTCAACTCTACCAACATGGTGAATGCATTTCTCTTATTTGTATTTTCATTTTGGTACTACTGGATTATTAATCCAAGGCGTTTAAATAGGGGGGATTTCATATCTTCAATTGTAAGTGATTATGCATTGATCTACACTTCTTACAACTAACATGATGATGATGATACGTTACTTATATTGCTTTCAGGTAGCCATTGGTAGGTTTAAAGGTTATGTTGAAGTTTGAAAGAGGCCCAGGTATCACAGCTGAACCATGACCGACCCAATTAGCGTACAGGTTACGTTTTCCATAGAAAACCTTGGAAAACCGGTAGGTGTAACAACTAAACCAACGTCAAAACGATGTAAAAGATGTCTGTACAACATCCCCCAGAATCAGTAACGTTCTGTAACAATCCCATAAAAAAACAAGAAATCATTCAGTAACAACTGCAACCAAGATATAATTTGCACCGCAGAGACGTTTAGATCTCCCGTTGTGCGGCTGAATGTCCAGGTCGGAGCGGCTGAGCTCCGCTGGGCGGACCGGTCCTAGTCCGAGTACTGCAGGTCCAGGTCCACAGTGCCATCTGTGACCACGAGCCTCACTCTCTTTGGCTTGTTGGAGCCCACGGAGTGAGACGATGTAGAGGGTCCGCAGTGGGAGGAGTGGGACTGGGACGAGTGGGACTGGGACGAGTGGGACTGGGACGAGTGGGAGGTGGACGGGCGGTCTCCAGGATGGCACTGTGGATGTGGGTCCTTCTTGTAAGCGTCCTCATGGCTTTTGAAACCTGAAAAGCCCCCACCCGGGGGGAAGGGGGCGGCGTTGGAGAGCTGTGGTCCGCAGGGCTCCAGGACCAGCCGGCCCTGTGCTCCGGAGGGCTCCATGAGGCAGTGGTAGGTGTAGTTCGTAGGACCCAGGCCGGAGCACGTCAGACTCTCGGCCCCGTCCCGGAGGCCCAGCGTGAGGGAGTGGTCCCCGCTGAAGTTCAGAACGTAAGGAGGCCCGTGACACGACTGAGGGAAAGGGGCGGAGCAGGACGACGACTGAGTCTTATTGGCCGATGCTAGTGTACCAGGCAGTGCGCCGTGGGGTACTTGGTACGTGTTGTGCTGAAACAGAGACGGGGGGACCGGGGGGGCGAGGTTGAAGTCAAAGGCGTCGTGCTGAGCGTATGACTGCTGGTGCTTGTCAGGAGCCAGAGTTTGTGTTTTGTCACCCATTAGGTGTTTGCCGTGTGTTGGCCCGTAACTCTCAGGCACTTTGCTGGGAAAGAAGAAAGGTCTCTGTAGTGACGCAAAGTTAGTGTGTACAAAATTGTTTTCAACACTCGGCGGTTTGTCAGACAATGTTCTGCTCTTGGTGAATGACTGGGTGAAAACAGGGTTGCCTTGGTTGCTGTGAGTGTGTGTCGTCACAGGGTGATTAGAGTTGTAATGAGGTGCCATACCTTTGTCGGATGTAAACCCTTGACTTACAAAGTTTCCTTTGCCGTAGTCTAGGCCAGCCCCAGCTTTGTCACTATGCTGGCTCTTCTCTCGGTCACTGAACCTTTTGAACTTTGCAGATGGGCTCCCGGCCTCCTGGACATTGTCTTTGAAAGGTGCGCTACACAGATTGGGAGTCTGCTTGCCTCCTTGATACTTCAGAACCCTGTGAATGACAGAAGAGTTTTTGTCCGGGAGGTTGAACAGATTGTCTGCAGGGGTTGGATTTTTTACATTAAAGAGTTGAGAGGAGAAGAATTTGTTTGTCGTTTGCTGGGGTTGGACAGGTTTAGCAGAGCAACTTTGGGGCCCTGCGTTATGCTGATTCCCGGGGAAGGTTTTGGGTTTGTTGGGAATGTTCACACGATGAAACGGACCCATGCTCCGGATATGAGACTGCGACTTTGGCTGCCCGGTGCTTGCGATGGTCTTGAAGTTGGCACCCGGACTGGAGGGATGGGCTGGGTTCATCTGAGACTGCGATGCAGTGCCAAAACCTTCACCAAACAGCGGAGGTTTGCCTCCCAGTGTCATGGGGTGGACTTTGGGCTCCTCTTTAGACATGGACCTGGCCCCTGGGTTTTTATTCAAAAATCTATCCATGGCTGCTGCCTCAGTGCTGCTCAGAGACGGGAAACTGAAGTTTGTGGTGAGCGGCATTTTGTCTCTGAGGTTGTCCTTCACCGTATAATCCAAAGGAACACAGTCCCCTTTGGAAGAACCGAGGTTTGGCAAAAACGGGAGTTCTTCACTGCCGAAATTGTTGCCTGGACTAGGTGGGCCGAGATAGGGCGTCTCTGGGTTCCAAGCATCCGAGGGGCTATGGGACAAGGGGCTGCTGAAGGGGTCCGTGGGGGGGTCGAGAGGACAGAGGTCGGACGGTGAGGTGGGCAGACATTCCTGCGTCTGATAATAACCTTCGAAATTGAGACACTGGAAGTCCAAGAGGTCGTCACAGCAGTTGAGGAAGCCGGGGTCGGTGTTGAACATGCTGTCCTGGGACGAGAAGGGCGGCGAGTGGGACAAGGGCTGGATCCCCGAGGACGACGCACTGGGAAAGGCTGCTTTCTCCAAGGCCTGAGATTCGCACAGGCTTTCGGAGGGCCGGGACAGACTGTTGTCGATCTGCTGGAGGGAATGACTAAGACAAGAGGTGGTGGGCGGTTCCGTGGCAGCGCTCTGGCGCGTTCGCTCCACTCGGTGCCGCGGCCTCCTGCCTACACTGCTCATCATCTCCACCGACCTCTCCGTCGTCCTATCAGGAGAAGACGCCATCCCCCGGGTGGCAGCGCTGTCGTTGAACGGCGAGTACAGAGACAGCGGCGAGAGGGACAGGGAGAAGTGTGGGCATTCCTCTTTGAGCTCGACGCTTCTGCTGCTGCTGCTCATTTTACCTTCCATTTTGCTTACTTTGCCCAGCCCTTTACCTAGACCGCTCTGCATACAATCCATCCTGTATTGTCTTTCCAGCTTGGGCTTGGTCTCCGTTACCGTCCCATCGTGGCTGTCCACTTCCCAGATATCATCGTCCCTTCGTCGTAGTTTGATCCTCGGCAACAGGTTAGCTTCCAGTTTCGGTTTGAGCTCACCTTCGAAGCAGCAGCTGCTCTTCGGAAAGGGTTCTTCCATTTTTGTTTTATGGCTGATGGCGAGTGGGGTCTTGAGGGCCTTACTCGTAATTTGACTCTCGTCTAATGGCCCTCGATCCTTACAGATCTGAGCGTCGAGGTCGTCATTGCTTTCCACCGCAGGCTTTTTAGGATCCGAGTCTTGGCTCAGATCAGAACTCAAGCTTGTAGATAAAACATTGGCTTGACTTTTGACCAACCTCTGAGCCCTCTTCTTCAGATGATGCAAGTTATCCTTTGACCTGATGCTGGCTTTGACGTGGTCCTGGGCCGCCTCCATCTCCATGTTTAAGACCGACACTGAATCCATTATCGCCTTGAAGGGGTCACATGTTGGAGACGTCTCCCTTTTCATTTGCTCTAAGCACCACTTCTTCTGTTTCAATTTCTCCATTTCCCAAACCCGCCCCCGCTTTCTTTTAAAGCGGATTTTGAACTGCTCCGTCGTTTCCTTGTCCATGTCGGTTGATACGGATGAAATGACTGCATCCTCAGCTCCAGCGTTAGTATCGTGGCTCAGTTCGAGTTTCGGTCTATTTAACACCACGATCTTCTCATCTTGGTTGTCCTCGGTGGGCTTCTCCCAGTGGTCCACCCCGTCTACCTCCCTCTTCTCGGCCTCGACCATCTTACTCATGTTCCTCAACAGGCGGGTTTGCCGAAACTCTAGCGCTTTATAGCGAATTCCTTTAACAAAGAAATTCTGTTTGGCCGCCCATCCTGTCGTCAATTTCTGAGCTTCCCCTTTCCTTTGTCTCACCTTACTCTCTCTGGTCACCGTTCCGCCCCCGACAGAGCAATCAGGCGAGTCCAGCGCCTTCTGTTCAGGAGCGTCGAGCTCGGTCACCTCTTTAGAGACCTGTTCCGGGGGGGGGGAACTCGGGGCCGGCTCCGAGTCCAAGTCCACAGAATTCCGAAACATACGTTTCTTCAGAGGAATGTTAGACTGGGTCTGTGAACTGCTGTCTGGGAGGACAGTGGACGTGGCTTTCGGCGGAGTCGGGGGCTCCGGTTGGGGGGTTGGTGGGTCGGAACTGTTTGTTAACTCGCTTTTTTTTGTTCTCGACAACCCCGGTACACTATCCTGATTTACCGCTAGCTCGTTTTTCGCAGTGTCCTCTTTACTGGGGGGCTTCTCTGCTTTCTCTTTGTTTTCTGGGGTATTCACCGGTAGTTTAGGCCTGGTTCTTAGAGTTCTTAACTGCCTCTTTTCCACCGGAGGAGAATCCTTGTCCCCCAGTAAGGGGCATGGCTCGCCATCAAGTATCTTGATTACATCGCCGTTCCCTTCTTTATGAATTAAGGTAGGAATCTCATTTATCACCTCAACTGCCTCTGATTTCTTCTCTCGCTCACTGCTCACGTTTTTTAAGATATCAGTAAGCAGAACTTTTGCCTGTTTAATGGCAATATCCCGTTTCTCTGGACTAGGCAACACCTTAATAACATCCTCAACCACTTTACTACTCTTTAACCCTTCGCTCTGATCCCTGGCCTCGGGTTTGTCAGGTTTGTCACTAGAACTGTTTGCATTTGGGTTTGCTATGCGTTGGCTAATCTTCGGCCATATGCTTGCCTCAGGGCAAGACTCAGTTCCCTCAACCTCTTTTTGAATTGATTCACTGTTGGCGGGTGCAACAGTTATTTTCGAAGAAACAACGGTTCTCACAAGCTCTTCAGAGCCTTTTTCCATCACGTCCTTCTCTACCTGACCCTCCTCTTTCCCTGAGGCTTTCTGTACCTCGATGACTTTATCCACGGTCTTTTCCTCCCCGCACGGCGGGCTGCTGACAGGCTCCGCCACCCGCCTGCATCTGAGATTAACATTATCACTGGGCTTGAAAAACATCTCCTTCACCACTCTCTTACTGTCGGCGGCGGCGGCGAACTCTGAACCCACCGCCGCCGCCTGCTTGGAATCTCGTTTCTGCACTGACGATACACTATCGGCCTTCCCCACCGCCGCCGCCGCCGCCGCCGCCGTCTGACTGGCTGGTCTAATGCGGAGGATCCGGTCTGACGGCGGCGTTCGGACTTTCACCTTCTCCGGTGAACCTTTGCCCTCGTTCTCTTCACTCTCACTCTTTATACGTTGCGGTAGCTTCACCCGCGTTAGGTGGACAGTAACATACCTCTTCAAGGTTGGGCCACGGCCGACTACGTTATTCACTAATTTGTCTGCGAGGCTCTGAAGCACTCCCATGACCTGCACTGAAGGCTGGCTGGTCTGCATTGTCTTGTTAGCGGCCGACGACACAGACCTGGTGGCCTTTTGTTCAGTGTGCGGTGAGACCGGCACCGAAGGCCTGTGTTCCTTCACTGCAGTGCAGGCATCGCTGAGGGTCAGAGAACCAGTGCTGGCACCCTTGCTGTTGGTGGTGGACATGCTTTGGTTCTGCGTGCCGTTGTCCATTATATTATGTTTGGGGACGTTAGCTTTGTTTTTCTTGTCCACGTCTTTGGGAGGACAAACCGTCCCCTGGTCCTTTGCGGTCCCCGACCCCGTCGGGACCCCGCACACGTTCTGAATCTTCCCTCTGGTTCTAGTGGTCATCTTCGGGTGAACCACTGGTGTGTCCACCACTGTTAAAGGACTCACACTCACTCCTGTAACCGGTGACCCGTTATTTCGGGAGGAGACAGAGGAGTCCAGAGTAAATGGCTTCAGGTTGACCTCCCCGAGTGTTCTGACACTCACATTGCGCTGAGCCTTTCCATTCCCGGGCTCTGTGTTGTTAACTGGGACTAGTTTAGCGTTGTTGACCTTTGTTCTGACTTCTTCCAAACTCAGCAGCAGGGCCCTCTCTTTGCTCTTGGGGTCCTTACAGTGCAACAGAAAATCCACCGTGTGGCGCTGTACTCTCACACTGAGCTCTTTGAGTTGAATCTGCAACGGGAGTGAAAGTGACCGGTCCTGTGTGGCAGAGGAGGGAGATGAAGGCTTCTTCTCCGATCTTCTGTGCTTTGCTTTCCTCCACTTCTTCGTCTGAGTCAGTTTTTTGCTGATCAAGGCATTCCTCCTCATCTGTTGGGTGAAGGAATTCCTGGAGGGGATAGCTAAGAGAAAGAGAAAGAGAGGGAAGAAACGGATCAGGTAAAGCAAAGTCTGAATTACAATTTCAATGGCATTGTTCCAAATTAATGATGTGTAATAATAAGCATACACAAAATAACTTGATTAATTCAGGGCAACTAAAGCAACAATTTTAGACTCAAGGTATTGAAACCTGCTTAAAATAAGCCATTGCAAACACGTTGTTTGGCCCAAAGTGATACACAGCCACCGACTCCTGCGCGGTCTGGGCCTGTTTGAACACTGGGCTTACATCCAGAGCCCTCTGAATCCTTTTGAGGCCCTGCCTGATATAGTCGTCCCTCAAACAGAGCCGGGGGGGGTCCAAGAAACACTAGCCAAACGAGACACACTCAAACTTGAACACATCTTGCGATAGATGTAGACATTTTTCGATATAATGAATACATAATATAGGCTATTCGTCCTGTTTGGGTTCATTTTGGCAGCAACGGTTGAAATGAAAAAAACTCTAAATGCATTCTGGCATACTTCTTATGGTTCTTCCTCACAGAGCCTGCATCTGCATCTGCTCCATCGATAGCGCCACCTGAAGGGCAGGAACGTCACTACCCCCTATTGGCCTTTTGGGACACCGTTCAAGGTGACCGAGCGTGTTAAACAGATCAGAGCGGAGGTGAAGGGATAGAGAACATCAGATTTGCAGCAGGTTAGATGAACGGTTTAGACGTTCAATGTAGTGTACGTAATCGATGTTGTCCCAAAATACATTTTGTGTGCGACAACTTCCATTAGATGTGATGGAAAGTAATTTCTTACTACCATCTGATAACCGAACACCGTAAAAGACACAGAACCATGAGGAGTATACTCTAACAGATGCCGACTCACTCGGAGACGATCAAAAACCGTTTGGGGGGGGTTAAGCTCAAAACAAAAGCACACTGAACGAGGATGTCAGAGGTCAAGGGTCAGCTAAATTTTCCACATCCTCTTCACACAACACAAAACAGGGACATTTTTTCCGAGTTCACTGCCAACACATCCCTTCGGTGTGCTTGGACATGAATGAACTTCCATCTCATCATTTTCCCACAGAGCGGCCAGCTCTCCTCCCCCTGTCTCTCTGCCTTCCGCTGCATGTCGCTCCTCCCCATTCACAGGCAGGTCAGGTCTCTCCCTGTGCCCCAGTTACCAAGCAGGCCTGTTCACAGCTTAGATCTGCCCCCTCTTTATGGCTTTTACTACGCTGCTAAAAATGTAAATTTATATAGATATATATATTTACGGTGGACAACAAAATGACCAGGTCTCAAAGGGTATACCCTGAAGATCTTTACACTACTTTGTTTAATATAGGTCTCTGCGATAAAATCCATGATATAGCTTCACTATTTCTTAACTAAGATGTGCCCTAGCATGAGACAGGAAGACCATGAATGATGACTAAATTGTATGGAATAATGCACATGATAGGCTCAGGGCCATTTCCCTGAGATCATATTACAGACGTGCATCTATCCTCCTCCTTTTCAGCTGAGAATGCAGTTTAAATCAGATTCCTTCTGCAGTCATGTGTTGAATTGTTAGGAAGTCATATCGAAGATTGTAATCTTGGTGTATAACGCTGCATTGAGAACTCTGGCGTCTCTGCCTTGAAAAGGGTTGCAGTAAACACGCCTGGGGGTGGAGTTTAATAACGCAGGGTGCACGCTTGTCGTTAACAGGCTCTTCCCCCAACCAATCAGGAACGAGAAGCCAAGATTAATCAGAAAATTGCAGGGAGTGGTCCAATATCTAATATAATATATTCCGACAGAGCCTTTCGCCTCACTCATAGCTGACGGGTGTTTTCCGGTTTGTTATTTCCAACAAATTACACTGAAATGAAAGTGCTTACGCGTTAACGACTGCACCTGTCTGTCTCGCTAGTGCGGTTCTCATTTCCGATGGCTTGATTAATAAAAGCTGCCGCGCCTTCCTAATCATCAATACGCTTTTATTCTCATCGAAACACCCTGCCTAAACACCTTTCCCTGAGCCTAACAGGCCTCATTAGCTCTCCCCTCATCAGCCCGTCGCCGGCGCTAACCTTGTTGTGACACAGAGCAACAACAGTGTCGCGGTTACCTGAGTGGGCGCCGCCGAGGGAGGGCGGTCTCGAGGGGCAGCCTCTCTTCTGCACCTGCCGGCGCTCTCTGAGCAGGTAAGCCTGGCTCCCGCTGTCCTTTGTCTCCTCGCAGTCGGGCAGCTTCCCTCGCAGTTTGAAGTGGCCCTCTCCTTTCCTGCGGGGGGACCACAGAAGACCTTGTGAGGACACGGGGCTACGTTCAGGCGATACGTCCGTTGTGTGCGGGGCGTGGGCGAGGGTGTTGAGCGAGGGGTGTTGAGCGAGGGGTGTTGAGCGAGTGGCTCGACGACGCACCTCTCGCAAGTGCAGCATTCACACATCTCGTTGCCCTCGCCGAAGAAGCTGGCACCGTAGAAGCACGTGATCTCGTCCTCGGGCACGATTGGCCGGATCACCTCCACACACGCCCCGTTCTTCTCACCTGGGACGAACTGGGGCGGGGCCACAGGGGAGGGGAGGAGCCACAGGGGAGGGGGCGGGGCAGGGGGACAGAGCATGAAACAAAGGGACAGGTGTATTTGCCGTTGTGATAAATGGCAAGTAATGTATTCAATGAAAGTTACTGTAATTATAAAAAAATGGGGGGGACACACCCGATGTGGCAAGTCATAGATACGTGATTAGGGAGGCAGCAGTGGAACATTCATTGATATTATAGGATGTTATGATTGATTTATATATTTTCAACTAGTGGAGAAAAAGTGTGATTTCAGCCCAACCTTTCAACAAAACGTATGTTGCACAACTCAGCCTTACCTTGCAGTTTGGTCTGCAGTCTACATCCAGAGACACACATCAAAAAGAGAGAGAAAAGAGAATCATCAGAAAATATATAGATCAAAAGTAAAAAAATATATATATATTTGTAATTATTGAAATTTTAGAAGACTACAATCACCAAAATAAAAGTAATCAAAAGACGTTTTGTCTTAAAGGGGTGTAACCATTAATCCTTCTGAACTGCAATTCAATAAAACTGAATGATAATAAATATGTGTTTCATTCCCATTTCCCCAACACAACGTTAGTCATTCCTCATTTCCTCCGGATGCATTTTGGGGATTCAACGTGAAAAACAACAACCCTGACGAGGAAAGGACCCCCCTCCCAGAGGGGCCGTTGCCTAAAGGCCCCCCCGAAGCGGGGTCCCGGGGGGGCGTCTGGCTCACCGTGGTTAATAAAGGCGGCGGGCCCCAGCCACAGCTGTGCGCAGCGTTTGCGCGTGGAGTACATGACGCTGAAGTCGTTGACGCCGGCCCGGAGGACAGCGCTGTTGGCAGGGCTAAGCTCGGCGATGCATCCCAGGAGGACCTCCACACGCTCCCCCACGAACCTGCAGAGCAAAGCCCAGGGTCAGGGGGGGGGGGGGGGGGGGCGGGGGGGGCGCGGAGCACTGGGTGAACAGGGGCCCAGAGGTGCAGGGCACTGGAGGTTGTGTTTCTGCTTTAGGTTATACATCAATATGTTGATTGTAGTGGCCACAGGTGTGACTCTCTCCCTCTCTCTCTCCCCCCGTGTGTGTGTGTGTGTGTGTGTGTGTGTGTGTGTGTGTGTGTGTGTGTGTGTGTGTGTGTGTGTGTGTGTGTGTGTGTGTGTGTGTGTGTGTGTGTGTGTGTGTGTGTGACTTTGTGTGACACACACAAACACACACTCTTTGGGTACCTTGAAAAGCGCTATATAAATGCAATCAATTTTATATTATACAACTTCTTGATTTTCGTTTATTGGATATAGCGGAGAAAGATAAACTGTAAACCAGTTCCTAAATACAAAAAATAACGTTATCATATGCGAATATCTGGCATTTGCAACAAAACTTGATAACCCTAACCCTAGGATAATCAGGGGTCGACATTAATGCTGATTCATTCATTTAAAAATAAAAGCATTATACTTCAGTATAAGATAAGGTACTTAAGGATCCCTGGGGGGCATTAACACACGAAAACACCCACCTAACACATTTCTACGAATTATAACAAAGAATAATCACGACATTTACATAAAATTATGATATTACTATGGTGATTCTGTCACTTGCCGAAGCATGTGAAAGCCAACAGATTTAACCTGTCAGTTTTGATACATGGATTGGCCTGCCTCATTCTGTGTTGAATCAACTGTACAGCAACATCTGCTATGAACAGTTTGTCAGGTGAAGCTCTAAAAAAAAGAACGCGCCTCACTTTCATGGCACCTCTTGACCCTTTTTCACTCTTGGATGGCCTGAGGGTGCAATTATTCAAACCTTATAACTGAATAGTGCTCAGACTTGTTCAGAGTTCACCTAGCCTCCCCCTTAACCTCACACACTCCTCTTATGCACTTATTCTATGTTGTACGTTCTGGCACTTAAAAATAGTACTTAGCATCGTGTAGCATCTTATCCAAGCTGTCTTTGCTGTGTACGGGGGGGTATGGGTCAACCTACTAATTGTTAGTGCTTGGCACTTGGTTCTATAAACATCCTTACTTTACCGGCCGCGATATATCGTTGTTTCACCTTCTTCAAACAGATGTACTTAGTGTCACTGGCTTTGGATAAAAGCGTCTTCTAAACGCACTAAATGTAAATGACTATAGCCTGTGCACATGTCCGTACTCCTCATCTCTGGTCTGACCAGTGAACCAGTACCGGCCCCAGGTCCTTACCAGTGTCGCGTGGAGGTGATCCGCGCCCCGTTGGTCTCGGAGGAGTACCGGTCGCACGACTCGATGCGGACGCCGCTGTCTGACAGGAAGGCACTGAGGTAGCGGTACACCTGCGGAAAGCAAGAGGTCACGCTTTAGACGTTTATGGACTGATCTCAGTAGGTACACTGCTCTTTTAGAGGGATTTAGTCATCGATGGTGCAGGTTTGACAGGCAGAACGTAAGTGAATAACATGGACATCAAGAGTATGTTATCGACTGCTAGGGAGGAAAGGCAGAGAGACGAAGACAGGATTGGCAATTTGATACCAGTTAAACAGTATGAAGGGATGCATCACTTTATTACTACACCACTTTATTACTACAATGAAACCATCCTACAAATTGGCCCTCAAATTAAAGGGCGAAGTGAAACCCATTAACATTTCTCATCCACAATCAGAAATACTTTCATGATCGCTGGGGCCTAAAAAAAAATTCTTGTTTGGTTCCGGTTTCCGACCGACCCTGTCAATTAATGTGCGACCCAAATTATTTTATTTTAAAAAATGCTTCTTTTTTTTTTTATGCAAACTATAATTACGTTTTTGTACAGCACCTCTTCATTCTGTACAAGGATGAGCGAATTTTCTCGTTTTTAAATGAAAACAACCTGCCTATCATTCGCTGCCGCTGGAAAAAATAAAATAAAAAAATAAAATAAATTCCCTACCTACCCATGACCTCAACTGACAACCAACAGGAACCAAACTTTTTTTTTTTTAGGCCTGGGGAGTATTGGGTTCACTGGCCCTTTAAAGTTAAATTTTGTTTTCAACGTGCTCATGTATGCTCTCAAGCAGAGTAATCGATGCTATATTGCGTCACTGTTTCAAAAACAAGGGCGCAATGCAGAGGAAAAAAACAAACAGTGAGGATCATGCGCTATTGCACGTCTCTTTAAGAGACATTGAGGCACCCGGTGAGAAGCATTTCATCGCCATGTCGAAGAGATGCCAACGCCGAGAGGAAGTGCGAAGTGCCACAGTGTGCTTGCGTGTTGTGCCGTCTGGATAGTGTTCCATGGAGAGGGCTGTGTCCGAGATAGGTAGGTAACACTTGTAGTATGGCACGAATGTGTTTGGTGCATTTCGTACACAACATCGCTCATGCTCATCGACACGTACCAGTTAAAAATAAAAAATAAAGAATTAAATAATAATGTTGACAAAGTGTGGGCCGTAACCATGGGGATATCACCATGTCCTGAAACTCTCAGCATGAAGGTATTTTTTTTTATCCCCCTGTGTTGTTGAGTGATCTGAAACAGCGAGTTCGCTTAGCGTCTGATAATTATCATTCATTACTGGACCCTATGAACTTAGAACATTAGTTTACCGTCATCCAAAAACCAGTACAGACAATTATTTTCACCGTAGATTCTCTTCATCTACCACGTTTCCATCTTTGCTATATTTTAAAAGGGCACATACAGCCCTAGTATCCACGCATTCATAAAAGGTTATCCAAGTAGTATGGTTGGAGCTCTTTTTTAATTTTCTCTTAAAAATAGTACTTAGCATTGTGTAGCATCCTATCCTAGCTATCTTTAGCGATTAGTATTGTGCAACATCTTATCCTACCTATCTTTGCTGTATACAGGGAATGGGTTAACATAGTGATTGTTCTATCAACATCCTCACTGTACCGACAGCCAGGGCCTGACGTGCGCCTCACAAAAATTGTAACCTTCCGTCGAGGCGACAAGGGCTGTGATTGGTCCGCTTACTAAAACCAAACGCAGATCCATAAAGGTTTGCGACTGCCTCGAAGCATCTGCGTGGTCATTGCGTTGCGTGAACGTGAGACCATAATCAGCCTACGGCTTCTAGATTAGGGGAAAAAAAATCATAATCACGACTATTTTGGTCAATTATGAAATCACGATTGTTCAATTATTTTTGAGTTTGAAAACATGATGCATCCAAAAAAACACTTTGTAACTGAGAAATTTGAAATTTCGCCTTGAAAGAAATACACAAAACAGATATGTATCCCATCCAGCTGTTCTAAAACTTTCTATAATACATTTAATGAAAAAAAATATATATATATATATATATATTGACAACTCGACGATATAAGTTTTGTGATCGTTTGACGCTAGAATCAAAATCGTGATCAGAATACGATGAATCGCCCAGCCCGTAACCAGCCCTTGATTCAGCAGCGCTCCAGGCCTCACGTGTTGTTTCAGGAGCTCCTGGCGGTGGCCGCCCAGCTCGCAGAGGTAGGCCCCCGCCTCCTCTCCCTCCGTCAGGGCCTCGAAGGTGGCCTGGAAGTCGTGCAGCCGCTGGAAGCGGAGCAGCGTCTCCCTCAGGTTCCCCCAGCGGCGGACCTCCGGCACCGGGCTGCGGGGGGCGGAACAGAGGGGTGGCAGGACCAACGGTTAGGGAACAGACGGCGTGGGGATTAGCATCCAGCTTTCGGTACCTTAAAGAAGTGATGGGTTACTTAATGCTGGAATACATAATCTCACACACACACACACACACACACACACACACACACACACACACACACACACACACACACACACACACACACACACACACACACACACACACACACACACACACACACACACACGCGCGCCTCACAAAAATGTTAACCTTCCGTCGAGGCGTGTTTTTGTGCATCACCGACCCAACACCTATATTAATTAATTATGTATCTATCCATAATTAATCAATATGGGTGTTGCGTTGGTGATGCACAAAAACGCAGCGGATTCGTTGTGTCGTCCTGTGCAGCGAATCAAATCAGACGCATTGAACAAAGACCGAACCTTCAAAACGTATCCAAACGTATAACGTACGTACGATGTCGGTGCCGTGCGCCACTGTGCAGAAATACGTTTCTGTACGATAACAAAGGGAGACAACGTCCTGGTTTTAACGGCCCCCTCATTGTTGAGGAGGAGCACCAGACTGTGGCCGCATGCATCCATGCGTTGACTAACAGTCGTTGAATTACTTGTCAAAAAGTGATGCATGGTTTTCCGGAGCTGCCCTGCCCACTCACCATGAAATAAACACGGCCTTGTGTTAGTCACTCATCCCTCCTACAGGTAAAGAAACAAACTCCATTATACAGACTATTTATGACCCCCCCGTCTCAAACCTTAATGTTTGTGGGAATGCAGACCGAGGAGAGAGAGAGTTCCATACTGAAGGAACGCGGGGGTCAGGGGGGGGTCAGGGGGGGGTCATCTCCTCCTCCGCTAGAAGTGGAGCACAACCTTGACCCATTTATCTCCAACCCAGCATCCCTCGTTCTCGATAATCGTCACTCTGGTGTATTCTTAGATGGTAAGTCAAAAGGGCTGGGAAGGCATTGTGTGTACTGTGAACGTTGTCGCAGAGTCAGACATGTCTATCAGTCAGGGATAGGATTGATAGGTTGCATTGATTATGGTGATAGCATTTACCAGAACACCTCTGAAGCCCATCATCATCCTTAAACTGTTGTTGATATTATTTATTTATTATATAGGAGAAATCTACCAATATTATTTGTCGATTTCTCCTGAGGTGTCCTTAATGTACGCGTCATTGTTTCAGGTACGATTCACTTAACCTGCGCCACTTCACTCTGGGAGACATCTTCATTGGTTGCTCTGTGTTTTCAAATGCATTTACTTGAACTCCTTTGTACTTTAAACAGCTTTTTGTGCCAAGACTGTCATATTCACTTTGCCACACTCGACCACCTATTGTCATTGTACCTAGAATCTTTAAAGAAAATGGTACACTAGCTTTCCAGCAGACTGGCATCATTTGCCTAATTCAGTCCGATCCATTACTAATTTACATGTTCACTTTAAATCTACTTGTTGTGGTTTGTATAAACATCGTCACTTTTTGTTTATAAGTACAATCCAATTTTAAAATTAAGAATAGGAGACACTCGACACTTATAATAATGCCTGACCTTAAAGTTCATGCAAGATTCATCACTTGGATCTCACACACACACACACACACACACACACACACACACACACACGCACACGCACGCCAGGGCTCAGTGTTTCCGCAATAAGATAGGTTTGGCATGTCAATGTCAGGTGTCGTCGACAGGCCATATAAATGATAAGGGACGGTCTAAACAACATAAAGCCATCATCATCATCATTACCCAACAGCATCAAAAAGCCATAATCGGGCCCAGCTTTTCAAAGACAGAATGTCCTAGAAGTTAGGCATTTTGAACGCTTATAAACACAGATAACACTTCAGGTCAAGCATTTCAGTGCTGGACCCAGGATCATAGAGCAAGTCAATATTGAAGTGGAAATTGAATGACTTCCAACATGGCAATAAAACGCAGGACAACTTAGAAATACAATGTAGTTCAGGTGAATCAATTGAACCGGATGAGGTTTATTGAGGCGCAAGCACACTGTTAAGGAATCTCTGTGTTGATAAAGCGCAATAAACCAGGACGTTGCCTCCCTTTGTAATCATTCTGAAACTTATTGCTGCATAACAACAACATCCCGCCATCGTTCAATGTGTCCGATTCGCTGGACAGGAGGACACAATCAATCTGTTTTGTGTTTTCTGCATCCCCAACGCAATACCTCAAATTATCAGCATAAAGTTTAAATAACACGTGATATAAAAACCAAAGCAGGCCTTACCTGATGTTCATCTTGTGGGTGCTGAACCCCAACAGGGGGTCCAGCACCAGACTAGTGGCCAGGTCATCTGTCTCACACAGCTCCTTCACACTCATTCTAGTGCACCCGTCCATCTCCTCCCACCATCCGCATGCTGCGGGAGAGAGGGGAGGGGGTCAGACACACAGGGCATTTCAACCATAACGTAAAGAGCCCTGATCTACAGAGAGAGGGCGAGCCCGCCCAGCAAGGACGGCACCGGGGAAACACAGATCTGCTCCCGCTGCTGTCTTAACACACGCGCAAACAGAAACAGACACACACACACACACACACACACACACACACACACACACACAAACGCAAACAGAAACAGGCACACACACAGACGCAAACAAAAAACAGACACAGAAACCGTCGCGCACACACACACAAACAGAAACAGGCATACATACACGCAAACACACTGAAATAGAAACACACACACACACACACACACACACACACACACACACACACACACACACACACACACACACACACACACACACACACACACACACACACACACACACACGAGTGTCATAATGAGCTACAAGCTGACGACGGTTAGCCCAGTCCCGCAAAATATGCCAGTGATCTCTATACTCCCGCTGTTTGAGGACGTTGTGCTGAGGCTGCACAACAGACCTTTCAAATGCATGACCCCCTTAGCATCGGACTGAGGGACGGTCGACCTTGCATTCAAATAATGTCAGCAGAACACAACAGCTCCTCGGGGTTACGAGGTAAACAACATGCATATTCAAGCAGGATGGACGCAGCTCGACTCCCAGGGAAGCGGCTAACGCTAGCCATCAGAGGAAAACTAGGCTAGGTGAACCTAGCTTCACAGCTTTGTGTTACAGTTTAAATATGAAACACTATGGCAACACACACATCAGATGTAGTGGTTTGACAAGGCTCACCTGGGAGTGTGTTGTAGCCCGCAAAACTAACGTCGGACAGGGCTGTTGATTGCAAGGGTTTAGAGCGGATGACGTTAGCTAGCACAACACGTAGCTTAGCGCCCCGTCGTTGTGTAAGCTAACCCAGTCCTGGCGGATCCCGTAGTCTGTCGCCCGCGAAATGATTTCACCGAAAGGTGATTCGCACACGATCGTTTTAAAAACGTCCGGTCAGAGTTCACGGTTGAAGTGAACGCTTGTTGTGTAGCTGGGTGGCTAGCTCGATTGCTTTGCTAAAAATAGGTTCAGTGCCAAAAGTTGATGAGTAGAGTCCACCGCGTAACCGAACTACAGCTGACGACGCCCATGTGTGATGCTATTGGCCCAGGGGAAGGTCATTCTAAAGGAATACAGCGCCGTACACGGCTTTAGGAGATGCGATTGGTGCAGGCTGGGGCTTGTGGGCGGGGCCGGCCTGTGTTTGTGAGGTGCCCTAGGTGAGATCTTAAAAATTGGCTCGACTTTGCTGAAATAATTGCGTTCAATCCCTACCTTTTGAAATCTGCCCTGATCCAGTCAATAACACGTAGGAGACCCAAACCATCACTAAGAACCGAAAACACATTCCCTCCATCTCAGGGATGGGCAACTTTTATGATAAAGAGGGCCACATTTTTCATCATAACCATCGCAGGGCCACATGACTGCAAACTTCAACTAAACGTGAGCTGAGAGAAGCTACACAATTTTGAATTTGGTAGATATGATTTCCTGTATTCTGGTGCATTTTGGGGATGGCCACTACCTAAAAAATCATCCAGAATCATAACCTATGTACGGTATGTTAATTGAACCAACATACATTCATTTCATGTTTTCCATGCTCAAACAGCCACATGAATGATCAGTATTTTTATAAGTGCAAAGGGCTCACATACATCATCATTCAATGAAGTCAAAAAACTGAAAAACAGTGGTCCAACATTAAGTGCAACAACTCAATGAACTCAAACCCAACAAGCAGTTGTAGTAGTTGTAGTGGCGACTTAAGTGGATATCTTTAATGACTGATATTGCTTCTAAGCAAACTAGACGCATGGGTTTGCCTTCGAATTCAATGAATTATTCTCATCTTTCTTGACCGAGTTTTCTGTAACTCGATCAATTATTATTATTCTTTTTTTTAATTTTTTTTTTTTTTTTTTATTATTATGTGCGGGCCTGACTGAGTGAGGATGCGGGCCGCACCGAGTGAGGATGCGGGCCGCAAGTTGCCCATCCCTGCTCCATCTGATCCTCTACATTTTGGACAACAGGAGGCCTGCTATTACTTTATATAATACTCATCAGTACAATATGTAGCTTGGACAACAATAGTTTATCTTTGAAATGCTGCTAAACCTGTATTGCTAATTGTGTGACAATAAATGGAATTCAACTTAAACTTTGCTTGAAAATATATTGAATGAATATCCAGAAATAAGGCTAGCCAACTATGCATCAATGGGCCCATTCAGTGGAATACATTTGGTGCAAACATTAAACTTTACTGCAGCAAAAACGTAATAAAAGGAAATGCAATAAAATGAAATGTATGTTATAAAGTAAATTATAGAGTACACAATGGGATACCATCAGGGTAAACAAATACAGGTCTGTGTCCTGATGTCATGATTATCAGGTCATTCTGAAATCATCTGTGGTAAACTTATCAGGTGCCACGTAAGAAAAACTCTTACGTGTGCAAAACCAGGGAAACTGTGTTTTGGAGATGAGATCAACAGCTATGTCTTGCTGTACTGGTGACTGCATTGGTTTGCTCACACGGTGGACAGAGGCAAGAATCTTCAACCAGTCCACTGAGAAAATAGTCGCAGTATGAGCCACCACTTCTGCCAAAGACTGAGCCTCCATTGGTTTCCACCAGTAGCCTTGTCCCCCACCTCCAAGAGGGCTCCTAACCACTGCAGCCTGATAAGATTTCAACTCTACCTCTTTCATTCTGTTCTCCAACCTTGTTTCTGCCCCTGTCTTCACTCTTACCCAGACATGTTTTGGTAGGACGGCCCTCGTCCCTGCTGAGAAGAGGCGTTTTCTGGAAGCACCCAAAGTGTAATTGGCCTAAGGCCCAATCCCATTTCTACCCCTTACCCCTTCAAAACAAGGGGAAGGGGTAAGGGGTAGAAATGGGATTGGGCCCAAGATTAATGTCTGCCCCACATGCCACCAAAAAAGGCCTTTGGATTTTCTTCCGAGATTCTTGCACCACACCCTTGCGGCCTCTCCCATGTTGGCTCCTTTCTCAGATGATTGACCTCTGCACTCGTCCAATGGAAGATGCTCATCTCGCTATTTGAGAATGAGGTTGGCCAGAGATTGCACAGTCGTATCTTCTGCCACAAGGAAACCAATGAAACTAATTGATCTTGTTTTTTTCTTGGAAGAAGATATTTGCTCTCGGCAATCTAAAATGATTAAGAAGTTCCAGACTTCTTCTATTTCCGTTGTCTCCATTACCCTGCAACTCATTGCAGCAATTAGCTCATTAATGTATTGTTTTCCCTAGATAATGTGGGTGGTAGCCTACTGTGCTCTGCACTCTTGCAATATGTTGCTGCATTACAGTGTCACATTTGGCAAGCAGTCCAACCTCTTTCTGGAAGTGGCCATTGTTTTGTGTCTTTTGTAGGAAGTGTCCCTCCATCAACCCTGAAGCAAGGTCTCTCTGTGCAAGACATCGGATGACGGCCACCAAGTGAATAACACCTTCTCTTCAACGCCTCTGCTCAACCTCCAGTAATGTCACTTCCCCCACCCGAATTCTTGAAATTAGGTTATATCCTCCGACCACAAGATATCGAAAACTATTTCCTAACTTGGGTAGGCAAACACATTCTGAGTACTAAGAAAATATAGATGACACTCAAATTTAGACAGTCATAGACAACCATGTGTATGCAACTGGAACAAAATGGTTATACTGGCAAAAACAAAATATACATTAATATAAATAATTGCGGACGATCTGAATAATCAGCCATTACTTCCATTAAGCTCATCATGCACTGGAAAGGGTATTTTCAGGTATTACAAAAAATAAAGGAAGTCAGTCTATGGGCGGCCCCCTCGCCTCTCTCCGCACCATCACGTTGAACAGCAGTGTGGCCGCCTAGGGCCTGCCCTAACCCAGTGGTAATGGGCACTTGCACTGAGATTTTGATAAAGAGCAGTGGAGATGGGAGCTGGAATTCCCCAAAACTGAACATTTAAGGGTCCCCGAGTGTCACCCACTGATTTAGAAATGTGTCAATGGACCGCATGAATGACGTACGAGACAATGAGACATAGGTCTACTTGTGCTCCCTCTCTCTGTTTGCATGCATGTGGTATGTATGCGTGTGTAAAGAACCATACACTTTGACATCGACTATATATAATGCTACAACAAATTAGTGTAAAAGCATTGGCATTATTCGTTAGGCAGCAAGAAAACAATAATCTGTTGTGTTTCTGCTGGCACTGTAAAAGGAAAAACACCACAAGCTCACAGGTACTGGAAAAGTACCCTCCATTATTATAATTGCAGGTTGTTAAATTACGGTGCACTCTAAAATAAGGTCATTAGGTGTCCGAGGCGAGATCAAGAACGACGTATCAAAACTTGCCAAATGGGCCGTCGATATGAAAGGAGGAAGAACACCGCATTGCATTGTCTTTTATCCTTGGTTGCCGTAGCAAACCTTTTGTAAATGGTTCCCTAGAGAACGCAGGGTTGGCAATGCACCTAACCGCAGCAAGACTGCCAGCAAACCAATGAATAATCAGTCAAATATACAAACACAACACCCACCGCTCTGACTCACACTTTTAAGTGTTTCGGAGCTGGAAGCAGCAACAGCACTGCCTAACGAGAGGGGAAGCATTGCCCTGGCTGAAACATGGACAAATTATTCCGTTAACGTTGTCCGGTTTTGTACCATTATTTAGATACATTTCTGTCATGGTATACGTTTTATATATATTTCGCCTAATTTTGAAAAACTTTTATTTTTAAATCAACATTAGGTTGTTTTTTTTCCTGGCCATTCGTTGCGGAGTAAACATTTAAGTTTGGATGCTGGAGAGCACGAGGCCCAGCCTTCACCGGGTGCCTCGCTCGACATCTTTGCGCTGGAGGAACTCAACGGCCGCGGTACAAAGAAGACAATAGAGTGGCATATTTCAAATAAATGGTTCTCTTTATTCGTCATTGACTGTCAGACTAACAACGAAAAAGGGAAAGAAAAACAAAAACACCTGTATTCATGATTCTAAAAAAAATAAAGAGAAAAGAATGAAAAATAAAAACAAAAAGCAAAAACTATTTCACATCCATGATTGTGTTTTTCCAAATCATTGGTTTTTCAAAAAGGTAAATGGGGGAGAAAATTAAAGTTGCTAGCGTCAAGAGACTCTGTATAGGTAAGGATCATTCTGCACGTAGCCACCTGTGTGCCCAAGTGGGGATTTATGTGCTGTTATTATTTCAGCGTGCAAGCTAACCCCACGACCCTTAACCCCACCCCCACCCCCCCCGCCCCCACACGCGCAAAATAAACACGCACAAACCTCTCAAACGGGATATACAAAAGCTTGTGTTTAACATTAAACAGTGCAGGGCCTTGACATTAACAGTAAGGGCCCTCCTCCCCCCCCCCCCCCCCCGCCTCCCGCCTCTCCCCCCTCCCCCCAACCCCTCCGCCCCCCCACCAACCGGCGTCCAGGTGCGCATTAACATCACTGAGGGGTAGAACCCATTTCATCTACAAAGTGACAGGATAACAGAGCAAAGAGGACATGGGAAAGAGAAAAAGAAAAACAAAGAGAAAAAACAAAAACACATTTGCTCATATGCACAGTACAGCCGCATCTTAATTCATCCTCTCTCATTGCTCATACATACGTGCACACACACATACGCACGCACACCCACCCAACAGCCAAACAGTTAAAAATAGTTTCAGAGGAAAAAACAGGACAGGACCCTGGATACTGTTTGCGTTGTCGCTGTTTGGTGATGAGGGAGAAAATGTGTTGGGAGGTAGAGGCAGAGAGTCGGGGGGGGGGGGGGGTTGGTTTTAAGGGGAGCCAGACCCAAGCAGGTGCTATTTTTTGGCTTTGGGCCCCTTGGCTGAATTCCGTGGTGGGGTCACCGGTCTGCCAGCGCCGATCGGGCCTTGGCCAGCGTAAGAATACAACTTCTTATCGGCAGGCTTGAGGATCTGCAGGGAACAGCGGACGACAATGTTAAGAACCCCCAAAACACACCCGCTAGGGACGGAGCCAGCACAATATGGTGAACGGACTGCTTTTATAGAGGGCTTTGCTCACCAGTGGCTACTCAAACACAATACAATACTTATAATATTCACTCGTACATGCACACATTCGCACACCGACGGCGGTCTCAGCCACGTAAGGCGACAATCAGCACGTCAGGAGCGGTTAGAGCGAGGCGTCTTGCTCAGGGACACCTCGACACTCAGTCAGGAGGAGCCGGGGATCAAAAGAGGAACCCTCCGGTTACCGGCCAAACCGCTTTACCTCCTGAGCCACATGCCTCCTCCGTTAACATGTCCATTACCAACTATGTGGTAACACAGAGCCAGACTAATCCACAGCAGCCTGTGCTAACAGCGCAGAGGAAACGGAGTGCTACGACGCCGTACCTGGAAGGAGCACATGAGAGTCTCGTCCACGCTCATCATGGCGCCGGCGTTGTCGAACTCCCCGCAGTAGTTGGGGGCCGAGAACAGTGTGACGAGTTGCCTCTTGGCAAAGAACTCGTAGCCGTCTTCTACCACCTGGGAGGGGGGGCAGGGTTCAGCACAACGTTAGCATCACAAAGGGAAACACGACACGTCGGTTAGGCATTCTGAGCGATTTAAGGTATAACGCAAGGTTTATAACGAGGGCTGAACGATTAATCGAAATGGCCATGTAATGGAACTCGGTACGCAAATCGCAAGGGCTGCGCTAAAAAAAAAAAAAAATAGTGCTTGGTTACCATTACTGACTGGAAATCAGTACGACTCATTTATTTAAATTTTACAATTCAATAGTTTAATAAAGAAGTTTAAAATATAAATTAATCTCAACACATCGACCTGGCCTAAAGGAAAGAGCAGTTTTAAGTTGACAATGTTGGTTTGGTTATACTAAGGAATGATTTTTTGTTGTGAATAATACACAACATAAGGAACTTGATAAATTATAAAAAACGCACATTAAATCGCAATATTGGTCAAAATAATCGCAATTATATAATTTCCCCAAATCGTTCAGCCCTATTAATAACCAGGGTTTCTGTAGGTTCAAGATTTATTTCATATTTTTAAGTCACATTTAAAGATCATTGTGATGCAATTTAAGACCTTCACATCCGTATCGCTGATAAAGTATGAAGGATATGCAGCAAATTCCGAGTGTGTGTAACTTGCAAAGTAAACGAAATGCAGTTTGCATTTATGGAAATTGGTTCCGTGATGGCTTGTTTTGTAGCTCTATTACAGCGTAATGAATACAAATTTCCCCCTAAAACCCATTTAAGCTGAAGTTAATGCAACAGTGTTTCATGAAACATTAACTCCAAAATCCAACACACTTTTAAGACCCATCTAAATTTAAATTACATTATTTAAGACGTCTGACATTCCAAATGCCTGATTATTGAATTTCAGGACTTTCTAAAGAAAGGACCCCTGTTTAACAGCTAGAACCAGACGAGCTGAGATGACAGCTGCATACCTGATGTGCCCTGCATATAAGGTCCATGTCGTGCTTGTGCAAAAATTTGGCCACCACGTCGGCACCGAACGTGAAGGAGACGCCGCGGTCGTTCTCTCCCCAGCCCAGGACATCTTTGTCGGGGTCGGCCCACAGCAGGTCGCACAGCAGGCCCTGATCCGGCACGTCCGTGGGCCGCATTACTCTGCGCACCTGCTCCATGGACTGGAGGTCGGGGGACAGACCTGCGGACAATGAGGGGGGGGGGGGGGAGACCACAGTCAATAACCACAAGCAGCGCGGCCATTTCATGTATCGCCCAAGAATCCTCGATCCAGTTAACAGGTGATATAATGCCCCAGGTATGAGTGTGAATAGCCGTTACAATCCGTTTGAAAATCTGCCTTGTCCCTTTGCCCTAGTGACAATCGCCAGTGGGCGTGTCCACCTAGACTTATGCTGGATAGATCAGTCCACCAGCCTACCCCAGTGGACTGTAGCAAATGTTTCTCCACTATCAGTCATACATCTAGGTGGACACTCCCACTTATGTCACACGGGCTCAGGGAAGGGCAGACTTTCGACAGCTTTTAATGGCTAATCACACCTGGAGGCATAATATCACCTCATTAAGGCCGATGAGGCAGATTAGGAATGACGATTACCTCCGTGGCAGCAGAAGATCTTCTCGTCTACGATGGCAGCCACGGGTAAACAGTTAAAGCAGTCTGTGAAGGTCTTCCACAGCTTGATGTTATATCGTCGCTTGCCTGAGAACAGAAAAGGGGACAGAAATAAGCAACAGAATGAAGGGGACGGGGTTTATGAGAGGCAAGCCGCAGTGTTGACCCCTGATACTCACACTCGTCGTAGAAGCCGTAGATACGGTTGATGGAGGCGCACTCGTGGTTCCCGCGCAGCAGGAAGAAGTTCTCGGGGTACTTGACCTTGTAGGCCAGCAGCAGGCAGATGGTCTCCAGGGACTGCTTGCCTCGGTCCACGTAGTCGCCCAGGAACAGGTAGTTGCTCTCGGGCGGGAAGCCTCCGTATTCAAACAACCGAAGCAGGTCGTAGTATTGGCCGTGGACGTCGCCTGCGGGGGGCGGCAGAGGGTTAGCTCTTTAGTTGCCACAGCTGCGGGCAAACTAAACGTACAACGGGGGGGGGGGCGGAAGTGGCTCAGGAGGTAGAGCGGGTTGGCTGGTAACCCGAGGGACGCTAGTTCGATCCCCGGCTCCTCCTAGCGGAGAGTCGAGGTGTCCCTGAGCAAGGCACCTCAGGGACAGCCCTAACTGCTCCGCACGAGCTGGCTGGCACCCTGCATTGTTGGCTCTGCCGTCGTTGTGTGCATGACAAGTCGACACACACAACAACGAATTGAATCGATGTAATGGAACACGGTACGCAAATCGCATGGGCTGCGCTAAAGAAATAGTGCTACGTTACCATTACTGACTGGAAATCAGTACGATTCATTTATTTTAATTTTACAATTCAATAGTTTAATAAAGAAGTTTATAAATAAATATTTGAATATTAATAAAAAAAAAAACGAACTTCGAATAAGGTTTTTTGGCAAAAGTCAAAGCCCTAACTGGAACCCTGCCGTGCCCCTGGGGGAAGCGGTCAGCGGTGTGTGGGGGTAAACGCGTGTGCGGTGTGTGGGGTAAACGTGTGTCACCGGGGCCTGTAGTTCATGAGGACTCACCGCAGATCTTGAGTGGCGCTTCCAGTTCCAGCAGGATGGGTTGGCTGAGGAAGATTTCACGAGACTTGAGGCAAAGCCCTCGGATCTCGTTCTCCGTCAGCTGGACATTCTTTCCTGGACGAGAGCCCTTGACTGGAGCAGTGGAAAGGGAGGGAGGGAGGGAGGGAGGGAGGGAGGGAGAGGGAGAACGCAGGAAGCAGAAGTGAGCAATGGAAACAGTCCACACGCGAGCATCTGTAGAGGACACAAAGTATTGTGCCAACATACGCATTGTATGGCTTTGTTAATACCCACAACATCAGAAAATATTTTGACAATAAGGGCCATAGTTGTGGCGTTGGATAAATGCTACAGACACTTCAAACCCAACACACACACGACAACAACTCGTGGTGAGCCAATATATAAAATGGTCGATAGCACAGTAGCCATCCAACGACACGTTTCCTGGTTGAGAGCAGGGCCAAGATCAGCCTGCGAGTGCAGAGCTGCACCCAGGAGAAAGACAAACGTCAATGTTCTGCGTGCATGTTCTGATCTCCCCCCCCCCCCCCCCCCCCCCCCAACTGATGACGTTATCGCAGCACAGGGACTGCAAAGGTGCACGCAATTCACCACAGTCAGCAGGAAAAAGGGGCTTGCTTCAGAGTTCAAAGGCTGGTGTTCAGGGTTGAATTGTGCAACGTCTGACATTCGAGAAGACATCTTCATAACCTATGCAGTCAGGTGAGCGTCTCAGGACCTCGCTCAGCTATGGTCTCGTCAGTGAACGTCACATTCTTCTCCGCCTCGTTTTCGTACCGAAACCAATCACAACTCAAGATAAAAAAAAAACCCAAACTTGTTAAAAAGGAATCTTGAACCTAAACATGAACCCATGGCTCGAGAGATTAGATCACTGCAGCCGGAGACACTAGTTCTACAGCTACATGTAGAAGTTCCGCCTTCTGGTCAGAGTGTGGTCTGCACTACAGATTTTGACGGGGAGTGTACGATGGCCAGGTCTGTGACTCAACTTAAGTCTGACAACACGTCTTGCGAAGAATTCTAATTAGAGTAGGGGGGGTGTGTCTAGAAAGCTATCCCCGGTATGGCACTATTTCAATTTCAAGTTAAATCCTTTAAGCCTGGGGGTGGTAACGGTTACGATATAACGACACTACTACTTTTCTCGATATTTCTTATTGATCCAGTTGGACTGGTAGTATGATTTTACTTCCTCTGGATTTGAACAAAACCTGTTATGTGCCAATTTCCAAGATGACACAAATAGCAATGCATTTGGAAGTAACATCAATATGAGGACCATGTCATCAATTCAACAACAGTTCAATAGGCCTTATAGATATGCATCGATTGATTTACTTATTAATTAGGCATCAATGTGTACAAATTATGGAACTCCTTTGATGAAGAGCAACAAAAATATCAGCCCTAAAGGGAATTAGGAAGCGAAGTCCTCCCAAGTGAGAACGAGGTATCAATACTGCAGCGCTGCTCGCCTCTATAAACCTGGATTACTCCTGGCTAAGCCCCAGCAGAGCTTACTCCAAAGTTAGCCCCGTGTGGCCGGTGGGCAGCCGTGAGCTCAGAGCCGGACGGGGGACCGCCTAACAAAAGGGCTTTCTGCTGCGCTGATCATGGGGTAGAAAGGAAAAGGTTGGATCGGCACAAAGCAGAACGGTGGGAGAGAGAGAGAGAGCCGGGATCAACGGTTAGTTTAGTCAAGCCTGGCCCTGAGCTCAGCCATGATGTCATGGTTCCTCCGGTGTACTTTCAGGAACACGGCCCCTGCCACCGGAACCGTTTAGGTCTAATGCACGTGTAATCCAATTGAAGGAAGTCCCACATCCCCAATGCATTTGATTGGTTTGGTCATCAAACATGCATGCGGGCAGGTGGGTATAACCCAGGCAGGACCCTAAAGGCGTGCATCAACCTCACACAGACTACTACCTTTATGAACGAATGAAAACACGTGTCTACGGAGAGGAACACCAATTAACTGAAAAAGGGAAATGATTATGGTCAGATGTAAAGGGAAAATTTGAGGAAAGGGAAAAAGGTCAGTCCCGTTACGCAAGAGGATATAAATACTGCCATTATCTGCCCTGTTTGTTTTCCGCTGTGCCGCGCCGACAACCTCATCACGGACTCAGTGAAACAAGCTGTGTACAAAACACAGACGCTCCTCCTCCACCACCACCACGACCAGGGCCCAGAAGGCACATTCTTAGCTTTCATAATGCCACTAAGTTCCACGAGACTCTGCGGGGAGAACACGCACTCAGGCTTGGTGGTTAACACTTAAACAAGGAACCCAAGCCGAGTCGTGCATTAGCATCACAGCCCAAGTTGAAACGTTTTTCTTCTTATAAAAAATAAAAAGTATGATTTAAGAGGTACAATTTAAGTGGAATTTGTCGTTAGAAATGCCGAAGCTGTTCATGAGTAATGGTTCTGTGAGATGGTACTTTCTGGTTCCTAACCCTAACCCATACTTAACAGTTTATACCAGTCTTTACGGTTAAAACTGATGACAGTGCACTCAATCTATATTAGTCCATTACATTTACACTCTGCACCTTACTGCACTTGTGCTTAATCGCCAACTGCATTTCCTCGTCTCTGTACTTAAACTCTGCACAATGACAATGAGGTTGAATTGAATCAGACCATTTTGTAATCAGACCAATCCCGACTCATTTCTGACCAATCCGTGCTTCTCTTGCAGTCCAGATTCGTTTGGAGAATCCAGCGTGCCAATCAATCAATAGGGATGCTAGAAATACCAAAAGATTATCATTGAATACATGGTTCCACATTTCAATAATTTTTAACCTGCTATTTGACTGCTTTAAAGATAGCATGAGGAACCGCCGCCGGTCCGCAACAGCAGAGCAAAGCTTCTATGCATCTCACTTCCACTTCTGACGTCAGGACGTTCCTGGAAGGCTGCCATTATTGTAAAGCTTTTCGAATGCGGAGGGGAAGTTAGTCTAGAGAACACGGCCTGGACCTTTTTTAAAAACACGCCGTCTGCAACAACGAATGATTGCACAACAGGCGTTGGACTATTGGAGGATATATCCTGCTCCCAAACATTCCCAAAATACCCAACATAACCTGCATGATGATTGATTACAATAATTGTCATAGTTTATGACTTGCTTAACAAGAACTTGTATGTTTTCACCCATAATCTTGACCCCCGCTAGGGCGTGAATGGACTACTCCTGAAGGAAGGGCCCACGTATGAATGGAGGGGAAAATATTTTTTGGGGTTGTTAATTTCTAAATATGGCTCTCTTCTGATAACTTTCTTTATTACTCACATTTCAACTACAGCCGATATAAAAATGACTAAATTAAACATGCTATTTTACAGATCATTCCTAAATGCACCCGTTAAAGAAATGGAAAAATTAACAGGTGCATTAGTTGACACAATGAAATGTCAAGTTCAGGAGTGATGGTTCACAGCCTGCAGTACCACAGACAAAGAGCAGTGGTTCTGAACCGACTAGGCCGCGGGGGCATTCGGGATGAGTCACGGACTGAGTGGGTCAGGGACATCTTAGAAAAGAAGGTTGATCGCAAGGATGGGGCAGCGAGAGTGCGGTAGCCTACAAACCAACGTCATCACGCACAGCAGCTAGCTGGTACCGCTATGGTCCATGGAGATGAACATTCAGCCCTACTTGAATAAGCACAGGCCAAACCTTAATCTTTAATGAATTCGGTTTTGGTAGCCCATGAATGAACTAAGGCTTCGATGGCTTACTATTTCATTGAGTTTAGCCCGAATTGTTGCAATTTCTCGCTCACTCCCTTTTGTTGAATTCATGACGGCATTGACATTTATTGCAATAGGTGTTGAGAATAAACATTGAAAGTGGATTGTGACCTAAGGACTCAAGAGTGTGGGTTGTGAGGCTGGACCAGTCGATAACCACTGCCATAGAGCATCCACAACTAGTGCACCATTTCTGCAGCGCACCACTTCCGTTAGATGCAGGTCACCGTTGGCGGAAAATTGTCTTTCTGCAGCGGCCCTACATGCTCGGTTTAAATATAAACCAAAGCTCGACTCATTTCCACACTGCAAGTGCACTGAAAGCACGCCTCTGGTGGAGAATGGGACAGCTGTGTTGCCGCGGAGCAGTGGCTCCAGATGAGCCTGAATTATATATACAGACTATAATGGCGGAGGTCATGCTCTCTGCGGTCACATACTCAACGCTCCCCCACTGAACTTTTAAAACCGTTGAGCGGGGATTTGAACCTGACCGACATCACGAAGGCTTGTGGTTAGACTATCGGAATCAACATCAGGCTGCACTGAACACTACGTATCTAGAATCCCTGGCAAGCATCTGCAGACATGAGGACTCTAGTGAAACACCACATTAAGGCACGTAATGCCCATCGCAATGAATCTACAGTGGGAATTACTGAAGACGGGTCGCGGTTCCTGAAGAGCATTTGTGTCCCGGCACACTCCTTCAAAGGGCTGAATTAACGGCTGGAAGAAGTATAGTCTGCAATGTTTACAATGAAAACACATTAAGCAAAATTACCTTCAAATTCATTACAAAACTGGCTGACAAAACGTTCCAGATCAAAGCAAAGCATGCACAAACATCGATTTATATTTTGTATAGTCTAGTGATGGCCAACCCTGATGATCATAGCTCTTGATAACTTGATAACAAAACCAAGCCTGCTTTGTTTGTAATAAAAACACTGCAGGGACCTTGCTAGTGTTAGCACGAGAACATAGAGCAACCACAAACCAGAGATAATATCTATATTCCAAAAGTCAGATTGTTTTTATGCACGTGGAACATTAACCAATATTCAAGTGTGCAGGAATGCTTACTTTTCTCAACAGAAAACGTTGCCGATAGGTTTAGAGGCTTTGGACCAATATGCTCGTGGGGTTGTCACAAGATAATCATAACCTTTACATAAAGCACAGTGCAAAAGCCCTTGGTGAGCATTCGGCAAAAAGCATCAGTGCTTTCCAAAAATACATTTTATTTTCTATAAAAGGCCCTTATAACAACAAAATCCACAACTGGACTGAATATTTAATAAAAAACTGAGTGCGTTTGTCAAACAACAAACTTGTGGATTATTCTCCATGCCACTTAAATGCCCCCCACCATTTCGGTGCCGAGATTCCCAGTAGCCAAAATTGTGCTTTAACCCCAGACGTTCATAGTAGTGTCCTGATCAAACTACATCAGATGGTCTCCCACTAGGACTGATCCAGCTCCAGTTCACCCGTCGACGGACCAGTACAACCTATGGTCCCTGGCAATGGGAGAAATCCCATCGAGCACGCACCAGTCGATGCCACCATCAGTTGCTAACAAATGCATTTTGGCACCAATACCCAAAAGTACAATCACCCCCGCCAGAGAAGGCACACTCCCGGGTCAGAGAACCCGCGGAACCCGCTTACCTTCCAGGAGACGCTGAATGATGGAGTCGATGTTTAATTTGTCCGGCTCCGCCATTTTCTTTATTTTCTGACGTTCTCGGGCAGCTAAGTCCTCGGCTTCGTACTTCACCTTCAAACGCGACCAAACACACCACCAAAAAACATTTTTAACCACAGTTCGTGTTTTAGGATCTGGTTTTAGGACGCTAGCACCGAGCTAGCTCGTCGAACCCTGGGCGAACGGCGTCCGCGGACCACAGTAATCAATGAGCTTTGGCGTTAGCTTAGCGTAGCTAGCTTCAAACCGGGCAGTGCTAAGCTAACCTAGCTAGTTAGCTAGCTGATAGAATATGTTCTGGAGGTTGGAGTGGGACGGAATAATTACCAGTTCGCGGTTCCGACCGGATAACACTTCTTCCCGGGAATTGCCTTTTGTAAAATGTATCCGGCGATGGTGACTCTGGCCCCCTTCTCCTTCGCAGTGCAGGCCCCCTTTATCTTCCCCGACCGCGGAACTTAAAAAGGGCCGTGTTTTTCACACTCTCGGAGGAGGCTAGGACGTAGTGATGTCTTTAAATCTGCTCGGTCCCGATTGGTCCGGCGTGGGGTTTAACACTTGAAATGGTCTCATCTGATTGGACGAACGCAGCATCCGTCATCCCGTTTAAGCGCCTCCTCGACCATTCAAAATGGCATCTGTGGGGAAAGGCCTCAGAGGGCGACATCAAGTTGTCATAGATGGAATTGCAGTTAAAAATGTTTGACACGGATGAGTGGTTATCCTCCGCTCGAGATGTACACGCCTTTGACGCACTATAGAAAGACAAAGACTCATGGTAAAACTATGCAATTAGTATCATTAGTCATCCTGAAACCGATATTTGAAACATTGGCCTACTTTACAAGTTCTGGTTGAGTTGTATTGAGATCATCTCAATACAACTCAACCAAAACTTGTAGTGTAGGCCAATGTTTCAAATTGGCCTACAACTAGATGGAACTTTGATGAGAATTGAAGTCATCATAGTAGGAACAATTTTGAACTTCACAAACTTTCATATAAAATACCAATTCAACTAATTATATGATAAAAGTACTCCTCTGCAAAGTTTTTTTTTTCTTCCAAACTTTGTCTAGCATATATAAAAAAAAAAAAAGCATCAGGCTGGGCGTGGTTGTGCTTGTGTGTGTGTGTGTGTGTGTGTGTGTGTGTGTGTGTGTGTGTGTGTGTGTGTGTGTGTGTGTGTGTGTGTGTGTGTGTGTGTGTGTGTGTGTGTGTGTGTGTCTGTGCATGCGTGTGTGTGTGTGTGTGTGTGTGTGTATTGTCTGTGCATGCATGTTTGTGTCTGTGTGTGATTGTGTCTAAGTGCGTGTCTGAGAGTGTGTTATTGTGTGTCTGTGTGTGTTGTATGTGAGGGAGGTTAACTGGTGTGAGACATCCACAACTCAATTGTGTCCCAACCTACATCTTATTTCTCCATCTCTTTCCGTGGCCTTGCCGGAATCCCTTAATCTAGGACCTTGTCACTAGCCTAGCCCGCCCTGGTTCTCTCAACCCAGTATCCCTACGCACACAGGCTCAGTCACGTGTCCATTGGGCGGCCATCAGAAGAGGAGGGAAAACAGGGACGACATTCCTGATGATTCACCGGCTGTTTGTGTTGTTTACTGTCTACTCAATGGTGAATTCCATCATCGCAAGAACCACCTGCAGCCATGGTTTCCAAACAACCTGCAACACTGGCCGGAGGTTGTTTGGAGAATATGTGATAAGATGGATATCCAAGCTCACCTGGATCAGATAATACGTCATCATGTTAATATATTTAACAGTTCATGCATTTTTTTTACATTGTATTGTTAAAATTAAAATAGGTTTCGTTCCAAGACAGATGGCAGCCATGATTACCACGTATAGGAAGCTATTCTTTACATTCTGAGGGGGAGAGAGACGTAAAGGACAGGTTCAGTCTTGTAGGTCTTCTCTCCTGCACCTCTTCCCTCTCCATCTCTAACCCCACCTACAGCGCATTCCTCTATAAGAACCTGGACCCCGCGCCACAGCCCCACTATTCACGACCCGACCCTCCAGCGCCTTTATAAAGAAGATTAGATTCAGCTTTTCAAACTAACATATCGCCAGTTTCCTTATCTTTCTTTTCTATCGAGGCAAAAGAGCATAAATTAAAAGGTAAGAGGAATATTTTAAATTGAAGAGAGAATTGGTGTAGTGCTATTTATTTATTAACTCTACTTATTTAAAGTGGTCACAAGTAACCATTATAAAATGCAAATGCACCACTAAAACTAGGGTACATAAATAAACCATTACTTAACATTAGTTAAGGCAGAAATAAGCATGTACTAACAGTTAATAACAATAAACCAATGGTCTACTTCCTTTACTAATGGTGTCCATGTATATTTATGGTGTTCATGTATGTTTTTGTAATGTAGTCAATGTTTTTTTCAGGATTAACTAACCTCACCCCTATGCTAATAATAATATAATAATTTTATTACTGCATTAACTAAGAATTATTTGTGGATAATTAACGTACCCTTAAGTTAAGAGCCGCCTGATATCGATTCAAATTCAGTGTATGGACTAAATAAATCGCAATGTCTCGGTTATATTATTGTTCATCTTGTGTTCCTTCACCTTTATGAGTGATTATTTAAGCTTGATCATTTTTAGCTGCAAACCCGCCCAAAATTCATCTGGTCCCTTCTACTCCGAGACTCCCTTAATCTTCGTCCTTTTAGTCCAGGAAATATTATTAGGAATCAAATGAATAGGCGAACAATCGCTTAAAGTAAATAAAAAGATGGAACATTGAACTTTTTCCAAACAACAATTGAGAAAAAGATTCCTTGAGGCATGTAGCTCTGGGTATGCGAATAAAGGTCTTCGGAAAATAATAAACAAGCCAATCCCATCACTGCTCAGGTTACTGGGCAGGTGTGGCCTGCCCAGTGGTGGAGGGGCGCCCCTCCACCAACACACAAGCCTGTCCGGACTTGTGTGTCTGGGTGGAAATTTTATATATTTAGCTCCGAGCTACGTTATTTGTGTAGAGGCCTGTGCCAGTGTGCGCTCCAATACTCCGACATTATACAAGAGTGTAAACGCCCGCTAAGCCTGCAACTGTGACTCACCGTGGACATATTGCAAAGAAGTGACGGGACATTCATTGAGATTTAATTTCCCCCCACCCCCCAATCTCCCCCTGGTGTTTCACAGTGGAAGCCACAGTGCCTGCTGGCTTCACAGCACTTCATTGCACATCAAATGTCTCTTCCGTTAAAAAAAGACCAGACCGATGTACGAGGATGCAGTGAATGAGTGTACCTTCTCTGCTTCCAGGATGGGCTCCTCCGGAGTGCAGATCGTGTGCGTGTCTCTCGGGATCCTGGGACTGGTCGGGGCCATTGTGTGCTGCGCCATCCCGAGATGGAAGGTCACGGCCTTCACCGGACAGTCCATCGTCGTAGCGCAGGTGAGCAGGAGTCGACGGACGGAAGTCTTCTGTTATCGTTGTGTACTTGAATCGTATTTTTTATTTTTTTATTTAACCTTTATTTTTCAAGATAAAACATTAAGGAACAGTTTCTTATTTACAATATTGATCTGGTCCAAGAGGCCCCACCAGGAATAAAAGGTACAAATAACAAAAACAGAAGCATGACTAATTTAGACAAATATAAAACGGATATACAAATACATAACCTATGTACAGAAAGAAAATAGAAAACACCATTGCACTAACACCATTACACCCTTCACACACAATGTTATATTGTGTGTGAAGGGTGTAATTCAAATGAGAAACAGTGGAATCAACAGGAGCAGGGGGGGTCTACTAAGACATAGTTAAGTTTCTGCTTGAAGGCAGACTGTGATATGAAAGCTGTAAGTTTGAGGGTGTCTCACATCGGTCGTTCATTTGCATCGACTTCGTTTTGATTTCTTGCCTGTTTTCATCAATCCAGGTCTGTGTCCAATTCCTTGAATGCTATTTTAAAATGTTCCATTAAAATGCAATAGTCTAGGTCGGATATTGCTTCCATCCAATGGAGCACCTACATACAACTTTAAACAATAATAACATGCTGGTTTGGACAACAAAGACAGAAAGCGATCCATGTCCTCCTACAAGCAGAATCACTCTTGGCCACGATGATGTCATCTGGAATAAATAACAAGGGTCTCTCTCTCTCTCTCTCTCTCTCTCTCTCTCTCTCTCTCTCTCTCTCTCTCTCTCTCTCTCTCTCTCTCTCTCTCTCTCTCTCTCTCTCTCTCTCTCTCTCTCTCTCTCTCTCTCTCTCTCTCTCTCTCTCTCTCTCTCTCTCTCTCTCTCTCTCTCTCTCTCTCTCTCTCTCTCTCTCTCTCTCTCTCTCTCTCTCTCTCTCTCTCTCTCTCTCTCTCTCTCTCTCTCCTTATCTCCCTCCCTCCCTCCCTCCAGAGCGTCGAGGAGGGCCTCTGGATGAACTGCGTGGTGCAGAGCACCGGCCAGCAGCAGTGCAAGAAGTACGACTCGCTGCTGATGCTGTCCGCAGACCTGCAGGCGGCCCGCGGCATGGTGATCATCAGCTGCATGCTCTGCTCCCTCTGCCTGCTCATGCTCTTCGCCGGCGCCGACTTCACCACCTGCGTGGAGAACGAGAGCGCCAAAGCCAAGATCTCCCTGGTGGCAGGCATCGGGCTCATCCTGGGCGGCCTCCTGGTGATCATCCCCGTCAGCTGGTCCGCCCACAACACCGTGAGCGACTTCAACGACCCCTTAGTGGTCGCCAGTCGGAAGAGGGAGCTGGGCGCGTGCATCTTCGTGGGGTGGGCGGCCGGCGGCCTGCTCGTCCTGGCCGGGGGTCTGCTGTGCTGCTTCAGCAAGGTGAAGTCGGGGGGCTCCCCGGGAGCGGCCAAGTACTACAGCAACGGCGGCGCCTCCGCTCCCAACAAGAACTATGTCTGAGGCGGAGGACGGAGCGAGGCGAGGAGGAACACGACGGCTGACAGTTGTTTTTGATAGAGGGGGGAAAGGAAAACTGTAAATACCAGCAGATAAATGCGTACCTTTTATTATGTATTTGTGTTTTACTTTGGTGTTAGGTACAGGGTTTTTAGTTGGGTTAGAGGCAGATTATTTCTTTGCCTACAAATGTCTCCTGGAAAAGGTGCGGAGTTTCTCAAAAGCATTTAAGCGGTCACCACTTACCAATCGACAAATTGTGAATTTGTTTATTGTGTGCTGTCGTATCCATACCTCTTTCATACCACTGCTGTATTTAGTTATCTATGTGTCTTAAATGTAATAAAGGAAGATTGTGTATATTTCCTTATTGCTTGTATTTTTTGAAGGTTACTATTTGGTTTTTGTTTCGGTATGACATTTTGTGTATTTGTGGGTCCAGATAACTCCGAAAGTTATGCAATTTTTATGCAACTTTCAATGATTGTCGTTGAGGCTTGAAATGGGAGTTGAGTAATAGTTTCTGAGTAATAAACGAACCTGTGAGTAATAAACAACCTCTGAGTAATAAACAGACCTCTAATGAGAACCTTTTCTTGTTGTTTTATGATTTCTTTAAGAACAGGTCCAGACGATCAAGTAGAATTTTTGAAAACCAAACATTTTATTTCAAACTATGGAATGCATATATTATAGTTTGTTCTAAAAAAAAATATTTCAAGAATGTTTTTAATTTGCCACCTGAAGTTATGTATCATGGCTTGTCATACAACCCTTGTCTAAGCAAATCACTACCACAATGTTTTGAATTTTAAAAAACATAAAATTGTGTATTCACTTGATAACAATAACATTAAAATATGATACTTTGAAAATAAGGTAATCTGAATTTATTATTACTGGCTTTCAATATAGCAGTGAATCCTTCCATTAACCCTTTGTTTTCCCTAAGATCTCCAATGAAGCCAGTTCAAACTCAGTCGACTGTTCTGTCAGTGGTCACGTCTCTCTCTCTCTCTCTCTCTCTCTCTCTCTTCATTCTCTCAGGGCGTGGCACTACTGCTGCTTGGGCTGGAGATCATTCACCGTCTTGGTCAGCGCCTCCAAAGCCTCTCTCAACTGCTTCACTTCGTTCCGTAAGCTTTCAATCTCCTGGGAAGTTCAGAGAGAGTCAGACGTACAGTACGTAAAGTCAGACGCTGGAGACAGTGCTATCTCTGGTGAATCACTGGTTTCGCACGGATGTGGCTGATTGACTGATAGCCTGTTAGCAGGAATATTGCTTTTTTACTAAATTATTGCTGAAGCAAATATTTACATTTACATTTACATTTAGGGCATTTAGCAGACGCTTTTATCCAAAGCGACTTACAAGAAGTACATTTTTTAGAAGAATGAGAAACAACATTATTCCTCTCTCTGTAAAGTAAGGATGTTCATAGAACCAAGTGCCAAGCACTAACAATTGCTAGGTTAAACCATAGTACTTATGGCGCTATGATGGTAAGGATGATAGTACTGATAGTACTTTAAAACTATCGTAGAATAATGTGCAACGGTTTTCCTCACCCCTCCTCTGTTTCCCTGGTCTCCGACGCAGACGGTCGTGCTCTTCAGGAGAGTCTTGTTCAATTTGAACTCGCTGGATTTGGTCGGGGCAGCAATGCCGTCTTTCAGGGAAATCATTATGGGCTGGCCGTCTTTGCCGTCAAACCAATCGTCTGCCTCCACCGACGGCTCTGGACCAATCGTGTTAGGGTACAGGTCCTCCTGGAAGAGGTCAGACTGAAAGACAGAGACATGTTTAGCCCACATGGAATGCAAACAGAACACCTGGTGGAGGTGTATCGTTGTCATGGTAACATCAATGTTCAGGGGATGCTTCCTACCTTGCGGGGCACGGTCATGACAACTGGTTCACACTTCCTGTCGTGGAGCTTATAGAATCTGAAAAAGTCATGCATACAGAACAAGTTATTCATGATTTTATTTATGAATGAAATCATGGTTAGGGTCGAACAGCGCACGGTTTTTCTTTTTCTAAAGGTGCTGTCGGTACAATTTACGAGCTGTGAGTTCTTTAAAATTCTCTCTGCGAATATTTGGTGGGAGTTTACTGAGAGCTGCCAGTATAGGTATTAAATCTTAGATTTGTAGATTGCTCCTGGCTTATATCTGACCAATCATTCCATCGCAATCCTGATTGGCTCATGGAATCCATTCCGCTAGTCAGAAGTGTGCCAACGCAACAGTTCAATGTAGGAGGGAGATAGGGAGGGAGGCAACGTGGTTTCGAATTGTTGCTGGTCTCTCTTGCTCTTTTCTATCGTCTCGATTTCAACACTCAAATCGAACATGCTGCAGCTTTAATACATCCGGGGCCATAGCTACCTTGCTATTTCACATTTGTTGACCTCCAGGCCTCTCTTGGGCATGTAGCCCATGCCCTTCTGGCTCTCCTTGCCGCTGTACATGGAGAGGTAGTGGACGAACGGCGCCTCGTCGGTGATCTCGAAGTAGCGGATACTGGTGTCCCCCTGTGGTGAAAGAAAAGGGACCCAATCGGGTCACATGTCTGGTAAGAAGGTGGGCATCGGTTCGTCAGTGGGTCTTTATGATGGTGTACATCTATGCACACACATATACGCACGCACGCACACACGCTCGCTCACACACACGCACGCATGCACGCACACACACACGAACACACAGGTTCATAGATGGATCCACACAGGACAGAGCCGTACCTTGCCACACAGGAAGACGATGCCGGTGTCTGGGTCGAAGAACGGCAGCAGAACGCCGCTGCTGGTGTCCAGCTCCTGAAGTGTGAGGGGCTCCCCGAAACGGTTCTGTCCAGAGGAAGGAGAGCCGTCACACACATGGCTGTTTGGATCCAGAACCGTAGCTACCCCAACGCATTCAGAGTTTGGTTCACGCAGGACAATCAACGTTTGGTCATTTCCCCTATAAAGGATGTTCGTTGTTTTTTTTTTCAAACTTTCAAAGTATCTTAGCAATAAACATGTACTGGAAAATAATCATGTACGTGTCACAAGACAGTATGTCAATCAGTTTCCTTTAAGGGCAGCCTTCTCCAACAGTTTCTAGACAGCGGCTTAGCTCAGGAGGTAGAGCAGTTGTCTTGTAACCGAAAGGTTGCTAGTTTGATCCCCGCCTCCCCCTAGCTGAGTGTTGATGTGTCCCTGAGCAAGACACCCTGACGAGCTGGCTGCGCCTTTCATGGTCGACTCCGCCGTGTGTATTAACTGATGTAAGTCGCTTTGGATAAAAGCGTCTGCTAAATGCCCTAATTGTAATATACATATTTATGTAATTATATTTATATATTAACAGTGTCCCTCTTGAGGCCCGACCTCTTTTGAGGTCTCTTTTGAGGCCCGTGTGCGCGCTGACTCACCGGGTCCCAGAGGGCCACCTGCCTCTCGCTCATGCGGCTGAAGCCCGTGCTGAGGATCTTGTTGTCGGACACGAACAGGGCCCTGACGGGCCGGGAGCCCTCGTGGGGCTTCTCCTTCTCCTGAGGGAGGAGGGGGGGGGAAAGGAGACGGGTTCAGATCCACGGTAACATCACGCACCATCTCACATACTTAGTTCACTCTCCCTACTGCAAGATGGTCACTCGTTCTTGGGTTCAGTGTGTGTGTGTGTTTTGTGTGTCTGTCTGTGTGTGTGTAGCTGTGCGTGCGGTGCATGTGTATCCATGTGTGTTTATGTGTGTGTATTTGTGTGTGTGTGTGTGTGTGTATGTGTGTGTGTGTGTGTGTGTGTGTGTGTATGTGTGTGTGACTGTGTGTGTGTGCGCGTATATGGATGTGTGTGTGTGTGTGTGTGTGTGTGTGTGTGTGTGTGCGTGCGTGCGTGCGTGCGTGCGTGCGTGCGTGCGTGCGTGCGTGCGTGCGTGCGTCTGTCTGTGTGTTTGTGCGTTTCGTTCATCATCAGTTTGCCGCGAGTCATTCGAGACAGCCATGTCGCGTTTGGCGAACCAGAGGACCTAGCGCTGCGCCCCACCGTGATCACGGTGCCCTTGCGGGGGTCCAGGACACGCAGGGTCTTGTCCTTGCAGGCGGTCAGGATCTGGGAGCCGTCCCGGTTCCAGCAGGCGCTGTAGATGAGGTCGGTGTGCACGGTGTCCATCCGCACCATCTCCTGTCCGCGGGCCACGTTCCACAGGATCAGTACGTTGTCGCAGCCTGTAGGGGGCAGTGAGGAGCGGCCCAGGGCGGTGAGACGATAACGAGGTAGTCCGAGGTCGTCAAAACAGTTTGGAAGTAGGTGTGTAGAGTGTGTGTGTGTGTGTGTGTAGAATGTGTTTGTGTGCGTCTGTGTGTCAATATGTATCTGCGTGTGTGTGCGCCAACGTAAGTGCGTGACTGTGTGTGTGTGTGTGTGTGTGTGTGTGTGTGTGTGTGTGTGTGTGTGTGTGTGTGTGTGTGTGTGTGTGTGTGTGCGTGCATGCACATGCGTGTTCCCGTGTGTGGGTGTGCACTTTATGAATGAGCATTGAACCCCTGGGTACCTGCGGTCATGAGCACGTTGTGGGCGGTGGGGTGCCAGCTCAGGATGCCCACCCTCTTAGAGTGGCCCTCCAGCTTCACCACCGGTTCGCTCAGGGGCGAGGTCAGACCTCCCTCTGGGATCTCCCAGATCTAGGGAGGAAAACCGGGCCAGGAGGTCAGCATCTACGTGTCGTAATACGCATTGACGTGTGTATAAATCACGCACGTCCAAGTGTGTTGCATTCAGTCACATCCAAGTGTGATTGAGTGAATAATACAAGTGAATAATGTATACGAATCAATCACAGCCAAGTTAGTTTGAATCACTCACATCCAAGTGTTATTTAATCACATCCAAGTGTGATTGAATCACATCCAGGTGTGATTGAATCACATCCAAGTGTGATTGAATCACATCCAAGTGTTATTGAATCACATCCAAGTGTTTTTGAATCGCATCCAAGTGTTATTGAATCACATCCAGGTGTGATTGAATCACATCCAAGTGTTATTGAATCACATCCAGGTCTGATTGAATCAGATCCAGGTGTGATTGAATCACTCACATCCCAGTGTGTTAGTGAGTGAATGAATCCTACTGAGAACAGTGAGGCCGGTTGACTTCTCCTTACCATCACACTGCAGTCCTCGGACCCGCTGGCTATGATGTTGTCGTTGTGGGGGCAGAACTCGATGTCCAGAACGGGACCAGTGTGGCCGCACACTGTGGGGTAGGACATATCAATACGTCCCGTCTGGAGAGAGAGAGAGAGAGAGAGAGAGAGAGAGAGAGAGAGAGAGAGCGAGAGAGAGAGAGAGAGAGAGAGAGAGAGAGAGAGAGAGAGAGAGAGAGAGAGAGAGAGAGAGAGAGAGAGAAAGAGAGAGATTTATCTTGTTTTATCTTGTCATCAGTGTGGCAGGAATTGGTTTGACTGATCATTAATCAAGTCAAATCTGATAGATTCACAGGGTGATCCTTTATCCTTAATCTATAAGCCTAAATAAAACAAAAAAAATAATAATTTGTGTTCCATTTCTCTTAAAAACCCCAAAAAAAAAACCCTGAGGACACAAGAGGGTCATGATTCGCTGGTGGGCGGGTGGAATGTGAGACGTGCAAAAACTCGTTCTTCCACCTTCTGCGTTCGAATAAGGCGTTGAACTCGCATCTCCGCTGTCGCGCAGCCACCGTGCAGAGAGTCGCAGGGAGCTGGCCACATCCTGCCCTGCGATCTGCACTGCAGCGCTCCCTATATGGAGACATCTCGAAGAGCCGCAGCCGCCCGAGTGTGACGACGACTCAAAAAACGGTGCAAAGCTTCTCCTTTTTTGTGCTATTGGGCAGAATTCACTTCCGAAGCGTGACTTGGCCACAACTGATACGCAAAGGATAATGCTTCAGAAATAAATGCTATGCATAATGTAAAAAGTGGCAGGGATTAGTGAGATTTAAAATGTATACTTTAGTTTGCACGTCCTCATGTGAATGTGCTGGTGCCTGTCGGTGTGTGCGTGGGCGTTTGTGTGCTTGGGCGTGTCATTTAACACACTATAACCCAACACTTTGTCTTTGTTTGGCGCTGTTGAACTCTGCTCCCTCCTATTGGCTCTGTTGAACCCCGCTTCCTCCTATTGGCTCACCTTGCTCAGGGGCAGCACGATGAAGGACCCTCCACCACTGGCGTCCACGATCATGGCCACGAACTTGGGGTTGACGGTGCAGAAGTTGCTGTCCCACGTCATCTGGGAGATGCGGATGTCATCGTAGCACTGGTCGGCCTTCAGGCCCTGGCCGAAGACATGGCGGAACTTACTGGACCTCACCACCTTCCGGGACATGGTGGCCTGTAGCGTGGGATGGAGGTTGGGTCGGGGTTAGAGAGAGGCACACGAGGGGGGGTGGGGGGGGGGGGGACAATGGTGACAACAGTGGGGGTTGGCCTAGCTCAGAAGGTTGCTAGTCTGATCCCCAGCTCCACCTAGCTGGGTGCTGAGGTGTCCCTGAGCTAGAGACTTCACCCTCACTGCTCCCGACGAGCTGGCTGTCGCCCCCTGAATGGTTGTCTCTGTCACTGTGTCACTGTGTGTATCAACCATTGTAAGTCGCTTTGGATAAAAGCGTCTGCTAAATTACCTAAATGTAATTGTAACACCAATATAGAGAGGAGATTGAGTGGAAGAGCAAAATGTAGTATCTAATGCTGTTAGATGGTGGGTAAGTAGGACTGTGGATGTAACGTGTGTGGGCGCCATGTTCCTTGTTTTAACGTTAACAAAGAGTGCAGAAAGCTGTCAGTGGGTGGCTTAGCAACCAGGCACTTGCTTCCCGGTTTGTTATCTCGGCGGGCGGGCTATTTCATCACGAAAGCTGCAGGAAATAGAAAGAAGCCAGAGAAAAGAGGAAGAGAAGGCTTTCGAAAAACGACTTCCCCTCGTCTGTCTAAGACCGCCGTCCTCCTCCACCTCCCTTCTCTCGGTCGACCGCTTGTGTTTTAAACAATCTGTACACTCTGCACACTGTACAATTGATGCAAAATAAAGCATCAAATACACCTGAAGAATAAGAAAGTAAACCGACTTGTGCTGCATCAAGCCCTGCCTTCTCCCTGCTCTTATTCATCACCCACATCACTGTCTTCTGAACGAGGCACGGCTTGCTCGCCAAACCTCACTCCAACCGAACAGCTATTCACATCAACCTTCAGTTCCTACACTTAGTATCTAGTCACAAAGGCCTCTGTCCCTTGCATCCCAAACACTGTAACAATGCAGCGCTCAGGTCTTGAACACGCTTCTGGAGGGAGCTACGTCACGGCTGTGTGCCGGCCCGGAGCCGTTGAACCACAGCGTGAGAGAGAGCACCCTGAAACACTTCGCTCACATCCGTCTTGACTCATCCCCTGGCCGCTTGTTGTCCTCGTGAAGGCAATCGCAAACGGCACACGCACACACAGAGGAAATACCTCTGTTGTAATATCACATCCTCTGCAGCCTTGCAGCCCAATCAGTATTAATACGAAGAGCAACACGGAAAAGATCCAGTTTACAGACCCAGTTTACCCACAGACCTGGTTTCAACAGGTTTTTGCAAACCCACCTTATTAAACTATCCCTGCATTAAGTAACTGTGGAGGAATAAATACAAAATCGACTGGAGGTTTTTGCTTTGCCTCCATGTGTGTATCTCACTTCCTCATAGACACCGCCTCACCCAGCTCAGACAGACAGAGCAGCTCTCTGCCTGCATCACAAGACTCCTTCAGCTGGCCTGCTACTTATGTAATAATCCTTTATAGAGTGAGGCATGATTGTATCAGAGACCGTTATGCCTCTGCCACCGATCAATCAGTCCCCATCTCTCACACGCAATTCTTTGTAAGTGTTTTTTCAGCTGACCCTGAAGGACTTACCTGCAACACAGGAATGGAATTGAATTTAAACAGAGGCGAAAGACTTTAAGGTCCAACAACACCAATGCTTCAATTTTTACGACTCATCATTTTATATTGCACAGCCTACTATTTACACCACAATCCTAGAACAAGAGTATGCGGAAGGCCTGTACGGACCAACCCGATTACAGGTTTGGTTTGAGAAGCAGGTGAGTGAGTGTGAGGGGCAGGGTCAAGGGTCATGGTGCCGCGTCCATGCATCAGGGTGAGGTTGAGGGTGAGGTCGTGTGAGAGGGCGAGCGAGCGGACCTACCTGAGCGTTGGTGTGAGTCGGTCGGCGTTGAGAGGTGTAGAAGCGGAGCACCGGGCTTACAGAATGAGTAGTGGAGGGCGTCGGAGTTCAGCACATCTCGCTGGCAGATGGAGGAAGTGGATAGTTGAAGGGAGCGAGGTGAAAAGGGGAGGGGACCGATTTTAAATGCAACTCACCGCGGGGTTGACAGAGAAACGCTGAAGTGAAACCCACAGGAAGATGTGAAATACTTACTGAGATAAGAGCCCTACTACGAGAAGAACTGTCAGAGACGAAACAGGCCCCCTGATGTCACAGCCGGCCCCGTGGGTTAACATCCACTTCTCCAAAGTGGCTTTGAGTTACCCTGCTGAATTGAGCCTTTATGATATTGAGATATCAAAACTTGAGCCCTTGGACCATCCACCCACATTTTTTATTGCAACATTAGGACGACAGAGTCCAACATTTGAGGAAGTTCATGTAAGGGTTACGTCACACACATACCAGTAGATAAGAGCATGTGCCTTCAATATGCTTGGATCACAAGCGATCTGGTCCTAGATCAGTTGTTCAGTGGGTTGCAATCTGCAGCCTCACCACTAGATGAGACTATATCCTACACACTGCACATTTAAAGTGATCTCGGCCCAGGCTTATTATCATTACTACGGTTATGAGCAGGAATTCAGCGAATCTTAACAAAGATTGGAGCGCGACTGTAAGGCAGCAATGCAATGTTCATTGTCATCACTATCACACTGCAAATAACACCAGGAATCTGCTGCCTCTCAACCACACACACACACACACACACACACACACACACACACACACACACACACACACACACACACACACACACACACACACACACACACACACACACACACACACACACACACTTAAACCACTGCAATTAAACAAACATGGACCAATAAAGGAGATCTTTAGTCAGGTTTTAAAAATATAGACTTCCGTTTATTGCACAATCGCTGCTGGAGACTTTTAGGAGAATTAGGAGCTGTCTGTTACACAACGGGCAAACATGAAGAAGGAGCGGACCCGGGAATAGTATGTCTTTGTGGGTGTGTGTGTGAGTGTGTTTGTGTGTGACCATGCACACCCACACACACACACACTATATCCCATCAGCATAGAAGGAAAAAAATCGAATCATTTATGTCATACCATCTGTATACATTGCTTCAGGACTTTTCTCACAGAGAAATGTTACCTCCCCCCTCCTCCTCCTCCCACACACACTTTAAAAACATGATGATTGGCAAATTAGTCACTTGTGCACCTCCAACCCCTTTACTACATGTCGTTGTCATCACTCGGCCAATACAAGTCATTCCCGTATGCCCCTCGATAAAGAGACGACAGGTCTCTGGCAATACACGACGCGGCCGTTAGATGACGCCAAAGTCCCACATGAAAGTACACGTTCATAAAGCAAAGTCAGGGCCGACGCGAGGTGAGACAGACAGCCCCCAGAAAGCTCTCTTCACCCTACAGGAATGGGACTAGGCTTGTTGTCTGTACAGGTCGGACCAGGAACAACATCAGTGCCACAATCCCCCACAGTTACAGTAATCATAATCGTTGATATACAATATGTTAATCACGTTATAAATATTGATTAACAGACTATCCGGCAGCTGTTCAATTAAAAAATCTATTTTGTTAGCAATGTAGTCAAACATCATGTCATTTCTATATCTATATAGATATAGATATATATATCATTGAACATACACGGACAGAGACCATTTTACTGGCCATTAGCTCCTCTTCTGGAAAAAACAGGCCTTCGGCACAACTACAACACAAATAATCCCCCTCGTTCACACGGCCCGAACTCTGCGTCAAACAAAAATAAATGATGAAAACAATAAGAACAACAGAGCAGTTTGAAACAGACCATGGATGTCCCCCAAAGCGCACCCAGACAGCCACTATGTGAACCCTTTCGTCCATAATGGACTAGACTAGTTTTTCCAGAAGGTAAAGAACCGAAAGGGACGAACGGGTCAGACGGGACAGACGGGACAGACGGGACAGACGGGACAGACGGGACACCCCCCCCCCCCCCAAAAAAAAAAGATCTAGTACAGCTACTGTTATGGCACCCTGAGAATGGGAGACCCAAGATGTAGAGATGAAGCTGTACAACCCCCCCCCCCCCCCCCCCCCCCATTTACACACACACATCCTCCACTCCCCACCACCAACATCAAGGCCCACCACTCTATACCCCCCCTCCCCCCATAAACCGGCAACACCCATCGTACAAACACACAGATCTACTTTATTTACATCTGAAAAATGCATAGATATCCCTTTGCAGTCGAAGGGTACGCACAAGTGCCCGCCGAGGGATCCCCTAACATGGCCGTTTAAAAAAGGGGTAACCGTTCTCATGGTTACCCTGCCTGGTAGTGACACCCACACATGGTTGGATTAGTTAGTCAGACAGGTGTCACTCAGAATCCTCAGACGCACATGAGAGCAGGTGTGCGTTCTCAGGCGTATTGTTCCCCTCGCCGTACTGCGTCAAAGAAAATAGGACGTATTGTCTTGGATTATAGTATAAGCTGGATGTGTATCCTCTACATACATCGGGTTACAATTAAATATACAGACTTTAAATGCGGTTTAGTATGTGTTACCTTTCACTTCTTTGACCTAAAGCCCTTTGGAATACCGTGAATGTGTAACTAATCTATGACTAATGGTGATCGATTATCAATAAACGGTGATCGCTGGGCCAGTGGGACCCAGTGGTTCCCGTGCACACTGATCTCCGCTTGCAAAGCGAAACTTACTAATAATTAATGTGTTTGCGGGCGGGTGTTTCTGTGGGTGAGTGTGTGCTTGTGAGATACCATTCGCAGGCCCTTTCTCACGTAGAGTGGGTCTGGAGAGGACATGACACATCACCACCCGGTGTCTGGGTGTTGGAGGTGTCAAACCTTGGTGCAAACGTTGCTGAGAAATGCTCAACAACAACAACAAAAAAAGAAAAGGTGACCACAAACACATGACAGTAGCCTAACAGTGCACGCACTCGTAGCAGTGCCTCGGTATAGCAGGACTGGACAGAGCAAACCATTTCATTAGTGAGCCATCGCGCCTCAAAACACAGAATCGATCCGGAAAAACACGCAAATCAGGGGTGGGGGATGGTGGGGGGAGTGTAGGGGTTCACTCATGTCTGCTTAAAAAAGGGTGAAACAAAACACTAACTGTGTTTAAGGACAGCCTCAGCAAAACGCGTTTGGTTCCTTGTTAAAAAGCAGTGCAGCTCATTCTGGACTGTTCGAACTGACGCTAGCCTCCAGTCATAGACAGGTCGGCTGCCCTCCCCTCCATCCCCCCGGGGCAAAACGTGGAGAAACTAATCCCCTGCAACGGAGGATGGTGCAAAAAATGGCATCTTGAGGATAGGGCCTCAAGGGGCTAAATAAACCGGGCCAAGTGTCATCATTTACAAATAAAACATGATACAGCTTCATCTAATGTGTATGGCAAATGATATAGCTTCATCTATTGCGGATGGCAAAAAACAACACACATAGTTAAAAACAAACACATAATCATAATCCTCATTCACTTTCATCCATTATTAAATAACGATTATTAAATAAATCTTTACAATGAATGTAATAGTGTGGTCTACATCAGACGGTAGACGGAGCCAGTTTTAGCAGCGCTGCTGGAATTGTAATTGTGCCCCGGCCTGACCTGAGTTCTAAGTTTGACTCGCTCAACATCTTCCTACAGAACCTGTATTTCCACCCCAGGCAAACCCAGCCCTCAAAAGACCACACACCGTTGTTGCCATTGGCCGTTGAAAGTCTAGTAGAACTGTATAACCAACCATTGATAAAAAGAAGAAATTGTATTGATTAAAAATTAAAGAAATTAGTTACCTCTTTTTAATAAAATGTGTGAATGTTTTAGGTCGGCGCTGGGCACTCACTACCCTGTGAGACTGTCGCCATTAATGAGCTTTATAGCCGAATGCCAATGCCTAATTCATGTTCTGGTTGTTCTGGGATGATTCATATGTTTCCTTTTCTTTTTCCACTGCCAAAGAATGATGGATTGAGTATTTGTGTTTGCTGGCCAAACTGGCCACACCAGATATTGTATTGTGCTGTCAAAAGAAAACATTTAAAGGAAGAATGCCGTCTAGTTTCCCTGCCGCGCCTGTGATGGCACCTGGGGCGCTGGTACCAAGGTTGGTCTGGCTTGATCCACGGCAGTACGCGGTAGGACAGGTTAGCGTTCCCATTATGTCCCGTGGGTTTCAAAGCCCTTCCCTCACTTGGGGGGGAGGAATCCATTTCCTCATCAAACTGCCTTTGTTTGTACTGGCACGCGTTCAGGTGTGCAAACACCATGGAGGCGATACTCCCGTCTCGATTAGCGGGATACACCTCGCATAGGAGGGAAACAAACAAACAAAAGAAAACCGCCCTCGCAGGCTAGGAAATGAAGCGCCACGCCCCCGGTTCGGCTTACGTCATCGAACCGAGGGGAAGAGCTTCTCCACAGTGGATATACATTACAGAGGCGGGTGTGGTCTCGGCAGGAATGAAGTTATACCACAGAAGGACGGCTCGTGCAAGCAGCACTTATTCAAATAAATAAAGGAAAACTCAAGTAGTTCCAAGTGACCTCACAAAGTCGAGTCTAGGAGTGCTTTGTGCAATACCCACTGGCGGCATGGAGCATGGACCTTAGGACGGTGTTGCGTGTCTTTGTGTGTGTGTGTGTGTGTGTGTGTGTGTGTGTGTGTGTGTGTGTGTGTGTGTGTGTGTGTGTTTACGTGTGGGTTTCTAGATATGATGCATAGGTAGTAGTAGCACAAGAGACTTCTGAGAGAGCGATAGCGGTTCCCCTTTGTAAAAAAAAAAAAAACGCGATATTATTTGGTCATGCTTCCTCTAAGTCATCCATGCCAACTACATATCAATGCAAAACTAAAGTGAAGGCTCTTTGTCTCTCGTAGTCCCTCCTCTACGCTAAACACAGCTGTATAGTGAGCCTGTGTAATGGCTTGAGAGAACCTGATACTCAAGCTACTGCTGTGGTTAATCTCCGTAACTCTTGTATACGACAGGGTAGTATGTGTGCTTGTGTTTGTATACTTTTATATGCAGCATACAGGGAGGGGTGTTCCTGTGTGTGAGCAAGGCTGCTCACCTCCGTGGCAAGGCAAGGGGGTTACTGAATGGACGTACGTGGAACACACACACACACACACACACACACGCACGTACGCACACACACACACACACAAGGGCGCAAACGCCCGCCAACACACACACACACACAAAGGGGGAACGAGATATGAACATTCAACGCCTGCGCGCCTCCGGTGGGGGACACATCCTCCGTCGCTCAGCGGTGCGGCCCCTCCCTCCAGGTGTGGCCCCTCCCTCCAGGTGTGACCCCCACCCTCCAGGTGTGACCCCCTCCCTCCAGGTGTGGCCCCCTCCCTCCAGGTGTGACCCCCTCCCTCCAGGTGCGACCCCTCCCTCCAGGTGTGACCCCCTCCCTCCAGGTGTGACCCCCACCAGTCCCACGTTCTCTGGTCCAGACAGCAGCCACAGTCAGCATCAGTCCCCCAATGCAACTCCCCCCTCCCCCCTCCCTCCCTCCCTCCCTCCCTCCCTCCCCTCCCTCCCCCCTCCCTTCCCAGAGGTCTGTTTAAATCCCTGGCCCCCCCGCCTCCGTCAGAGGGGATTCAGAGGGGGGCGGGGGCTCAGCCCCCAGTCAGTCCGGACAGTGGTAGCTGTTGATCCACAGCAGGTCGTCCAGCACCCCCCAGTGCAGGTACAGGATGGAGCCCACCACCAACACGTGCATGATCTGGTGGCTGTTGCACCAGTAGTCGAAGAGGCCGGGGCTGAAGCGCTCGGGGATGCGCGTGATGTTGATGATCCCGCCCAGCACGGCCAGCGCGTCCATGGTGAGGAAGTGGCGCAGCGAGGTGGGGCTGCCGCCGCCCACGCCCGCCCAGCGCAGCAGGAAGAAGGTGAAGCGAAAGAGCAGCTGCCAGGCGAAGGAGCGCAGGCGGCGCACGCTGCTGCTGGCCGTGACGGCGCAGTAGATGGCGTAGCTGGAGAGCACGATGTAGGTGATCAGCGCCAGGGTGCGCGTGAAGGGGTAGCACAGCAGCGTGCTGTACACGATGGGGAGGGCACCTGGGGGAGGAGGGGGGGGGGGGGGAGAGAGAGAGAGAGAGAGAGAGAGAGAGTGGGAGAGAGAGAGAGACAAAAGTCAACTCACAGTAAGATAAAGAAATACCTCAAAATAATGCTAGCTCCATGGTTTGAGGGATTTGGGTTTTTCATCCGAAAGGCTTTTCGTGCAAGCCTTTGCCCAGAAGCTCCCCTTTCCTGAGACTGGCAAGATAGCAGGATTAGCTGGGTGGTGATAAGGGTATTTGGCTCTCTGTTGTAATGTTCTGGGTTCAAACCCGAACAGTCCTTGAGCAAGATGCCTCACCCTTACTTGCTAACCCTTCCATGCTAAGGAATTCATGTCATGTCTCTTTCGAAATAGCTTTTTCTAATGAACTGGTAGCACGGATATTTTCTTTAATCCGGCTCAACCTCTTTCCGATTGGACTGTACTGAGGAACCTGAACGAGTCTGAAGATGTGACACACAGATAATGTCTCCCGTCACATTTGACCTCCACCCAGGGTCAGTGAGACCATTTAACCATGAAGCATCTGTTCAGCTCTCTGACAGGTCGAAACGGGGACCGCAGAGGGTACAGCAGCCCGGTAAACCTATGCTCGAACCAGCAAAATATTTCCTCACAAATCCCTAGATCTTTCATTTGCATTTTGCGAATCGGCCCGGTTCATTTACATATGTTGTAGGATGCGGTGAGTGTGCTTCTTTGTATACTATATCCCTGACCTCATCAGGGTTAGGGAAATAACACAAGCCACATCTCTCATGTCTAAGTTCATCTACTAAAAGTCTAAAGCGTGCAAGGGGCTCCGGACCGTAGAGTCCGTCACAGCTGCCGCTAAAGACTCAAGACTCACTTCAGAGTTCACCTAGACTCTGCATAGCAACCCCCCTTACCCCCCCACCCCCTCTTAATCACTTATTGTACGTTGTACATCCTGGCACTTTAAAATAGTACTGAGCATCGTGTAGCCTTATCTGAGCTGTCTTTGTTGTGTACGGGGAATGTGTTAACCTAGCGATTGTAAGGGCTTGGCACTTGTATTCTATGAACACCCTTACTGTACCCACAGAGATATATCGTTGTTTCTACTTCTTCTGACAAATGCATCCGTTGTAAGTCGCTTTAGACAAAAGCGTCTGCTTAAGGCCCTAAACTTCAACGTAGACGGAGAGCCAGGCAGCGTACCCAGTGTGTTGATCATACATATCCCACACATGTCCAGCTTCAGCAGGGTGTGGTAGACGGGCTCGCCGCCCTCGTGGTTCATGAAGAGGTGGTAGACCACCGAGCCCAGCTGGGGCGAGAGGCAGGCCAGGAAGTGGACCACGCCCAGCCAGGTGACACTGATCTGGGACCAGGGGATGTTTAGGGGCATGAGCACCATGAAGCACACCAGTGGGATGCCTGCGGAGAGGAGGGGGAGAGAGAGAGAGAGAGAGAGAGAGAGAGAGAGAGAGAGGCAGAGAGACGTCTGCTTTTACTGTTTGCAATTTGCCTATTCAAGACTGTCTAGCCGGTGTCATTTTTGTATGCCTTTCCAAGGGAAATAGGGAGTTTGCGTGTGCCTGATGGAAGGAGGATCAAGACAGGGGTAGGGTAAAGGTCCTGGAGAATTTGAGTTGTAAAGTGACACTTTTGGTTTCACTAAAACGTTATTGATTATTATGCCATATGAAAGCAGCATGGTTAGGTGATGGGCACACAGTGGCCTCAGTGGTACTGAGGTTTGAATGACACAGTCCCCTAATCAGCCATGTTTGCGCAATGTCTCTTAGAAAGGAGGCTTAGAAACGAGCGGCCAAGGTCCAAGTCCGGCTAATGTTATCCTTAAGTACCAGAAACTCACACACAGGTCTGAATGGATAGATGATGACCTGTGTGTCCTGTCTGCTGCCGGTTTCGATTGCAACTTGGCGCGTCTTTCACCGAGCGCCTAATGCGCTGAGGTGCAGCGCCTTTCAAATCATTCGCTCTGGTTACAGATATGTTGTGGATTCCTTTACAGAGGCTTTAATGGAACTTTCTTTGTCCGTTGTACACTTCCCCGGTTAACCTGGATGTATGCATAATAAACGGCAGAATAGATAAATGATAAGAACATCCCCACACACTGCTCAGTGGGGGTGTGTGTGTGTGTGTGTGTGTGTGTGTGTGTGTGTGTGTGTGTGTGTGTGTGTGTGTGTGTGTGTGTGTGTGTGTGTGTGTGTGTGTGTGTGTGTGTGTGTGTGCGTGCGTGCGTGCGTGCGTGCGTGCGTGCGTGCGTGCGTGCGTGCGTGCGTGCGTGCGGGCGTGTCTCTGATAATAAGACACAGCTTTTGTTGGAACCGCTAATGCCCACATAACATAAAGCAGCCGAGCTCCCGTGAGTCGTGCGTGTGCGGGCATGGACTTAGTGCTTGGCGTGCAAAATAGGGTCCTTGAAAATACGACACGACGGGGCGAAAAAAACCAAAACACGCGCACATGACCATGTGTCCATAGACACCGCCGCATCCCCACCTGGGTCTCCTCTCCTGCAGCGCCCCGTCAACCCAATGTCATTGTTCTTTTTTTTTCTCCGCCAGCCAGGTGAAACTGTTCATGCCATCCAACACATCTATTTTAAGCATTGTCTGCACGACCCCCCCCCCCCCCCCCCAAGCCCCACACACACACACACACACACACACACACACACACTCACTAGGGAATCGAACCCCCAATCATCAGTCTTTAAACGTTGGTCGTTGGTAACTGTAAACAAAGAGATAGCCTTTTGTTTAACTGCTAACTAACAAACGGGTTTATGCGTTCACTGAACAAAGATTATGGAAATAAAAGACCACTTTTCCATCAGAAAAATCATCAGAACCGTTATTACCAACCCATAGACACCAAAAGCCAAAACCTTTCTCACATGCACACCCATCGCGAGTGACGGCTACGCGCGCGCGCGCGCGCGCACACGCACACACACACACACACACACACACACACACACACACACACACACACACACACACACACACACACACAGCCACAGCTGTTGTCCTGGACAGAGCTTCTCCACAGGGGTCTCGGCCAAGTCATTCACAAGCTCCTTGCATGCTGCCATGGGCTTGTGTTGGATGTGGGGGGGGGGGGGGCTTGGGGGCCTAGTGGGGCTGGGGGCTGGGGGTCTAGGAGGGCTGGAAGGGTATTTTGGGACTCATTTGGAGTGGGGCAGCCTGGGTTACAGCATGAGCACAGTCCCCATGCAGACTTACTTTCCCCTTTTTGCCCTTCTACTTAGTGAGTGTATTTGCATTCAGTCTTAGTGTAACAATGATTGCTCGGGCTGTGGCAGGTCAACATGTTGAAATCTCGACCACGGTTTACAAGTGTGTATCTAAGCCATCTTTTCAAAAGTCAACAAGGCAAAATCAAACACAAACAAGCCCAAATAAACACAAACATATGATCATGATCTTTACTGAGTTCTTATTAAATATAACTATAACAATTATATCAGTGTTATCTTGGATATGTGTTATTATAGGTGTAATGAACCACAAAAGAAGCCTTTCCCCTCAAACATCATGAACTCCCATCAGCAGGCCGGGCACTCACCGTGAGTGTAGATGTTCCCCAACTCATTGTGGAGGTAAAACAGACTCCTCACGCACTCGGGCAGTGAGGAGACCGGCCGGTACCCGGTGAGGACGTATCTGTTGAACTGCAGGTGGGGAGGAGAGCTGGCCCAGTCCAACAGCCTGGGTCCGCTCAGGAACGCCATGGCGACCATCACGGTCAAAACGATGCCCCAAAACACGTAGAAAAAAGACTGTACACCTATATACAAATTCAGGAGGAATATTGCGATTAAAAACGTACTGGGCACCATTGGTGCTGCCGGTGACCGATGTGTTTGTATTGTGCAGTTAGCCACATAGCCCGCTGTGGGGCTACGGTGCGGGGCTAGCGGTCGGGGGAGCCCTCCGACGCCGCTGCGTGGTCACCGCTGCCCGGCGACGGCGTCGCTCGCTGGCCGCTGGTCGAGTCGGAGAACCGCACGCGTGTCATCCGCGGGGGTCGACGAAAACACGGCCAACCCCGTGCATGGTGCGGGTCCGTGAGGGTCATCACATTTGGCATCGAGCATCAGTGGTCTTTATAAGCTGCGGCAGGCAGGAGAAGAAGGAGGAGAAGGAGAAGCCGGGGGGTGTTTAGCAAACCAAATGAGCCAAACGGGCAGAGACCCGGACACGTCCATCGATGGCTGCAGGATCATCCCGCGTATCCATGCAAGTGCCCAGCCGGGGAGGGAGAGAGGGGAGAGGGGTTGGGGAGGGGAGAGGGGTTGGGGGGGGGGTCCGGGGTTAACAGCGTGCTACCTGCCTCCGATCACCCACCCCTCACACTGATGCTGCATACAAGTGTTGAATAACCCTTCTCTCTGGATGCCAGCAGTGTCGGTCTTGCTCGTTGGTCTGCGAGTGGAGGTCAAGAAGACCGCTCTGCCTGGAGAACGATCCGTGGTCGTGTGTTCATATCCAGATCCGGATTGTGTCTGCGGGCTAAACAACGCGGGCAAGACCAGTTGCTTTGATGCTGGGACGGACGACCGGGCGGCGGCGGTCGGGGTGACCGGGCGGTGCTAGCGGTAGCAGCCGGCTAGCAGCAGCCGTCCTGGGCATGCCCTCGCTGAGCGCCGAGGCTGAGATTTGAGCCGGCAGATTCCAGACAATGCCCGATGGATCGGTCTATGTAATATCCTCAAAGTCAAGGGTGCTATTCGATAAAAAAATAAAACGATAGACTGCCTCCCACCACTGTTCCCATTGTGTATTTATTTCCAGAACATATCCCGTCTCGGACCCGGCCTTTCGGTACCAGGAGCCCGCAGCGCTGTGGAGACGGCGCGGTGTGGGAGCGACACCACCGGAGGCTGTGACGTGGTGTGGCTCTCCTGACGGGAGAGGCTGCGGAGGGAGCGGGCTGGCGAATGGAAGAGGTTCAATGAGGAGACCGCCACGGGGATGGACTCGGCCCGGATCACGCCACTCGTGTTGTGATGCCCCCTCCCTGCCCGCCTGCTTGCACCCTTCACGCAGCCTCTGGCGACGCGCTCTCTCCCATACGTCCAGTGCGCCTAAATTAGGGTTATGTTTAGTTTGCAGCAATATATATATACTTTTCTTGGACCACTGCACAGCGAACGAAACAAATGCTTTAGTAAGACTAAAACATACTTATTCATTATTAGGCCTATGTAATTTACATGCAGAGTCATAATTGGGTAGGCTAAATAAACTATTAAGACCTCAACAGGACTTTTAAAATGCATAAAACACCACAGAATTCGGTACATGAACGGACAAGCGAAGTCGGTTATAGAACACCTATAACTCGTTCATTGTCGGCTTTCTACCTGCATACCAGCATCGTATCACGACGCTGAAGTTGGCATCCGATTCGCAGCATCCGATTCGGCTTGAAAACCACTTAGAATCTTCAAATCGGTCCTGATTGAAAACCACTACACCTATACTCTTCAAATCTGGACTACATTATCACAGTGAGGCTATACATTATGTAAAACATAGTTTCAGATTTTTTAAACCTTTACCCTATTTGTGAAAATGCAATGATGTCTGGACCCCTAAATGAGCCTGTATTGCATTTTCACAAATACGGTAAAGGTTTCACAAATCTGAAAATATGTTTTACATAATGTATAGCCTCACTGTGATAATTTAGTCCAGATTTGAAGAATCTAGGTGTAGTGGTTTTTAATCAGGATCAGTTCTAATGCGGTCTGGACCCCTAAAAAGCATTAAAATGTGCCTTTATTGCATTTTCACAAATAGGGTAAAGGTTTCACAAATCTGAAACTATGTTTTACATAATGTATAGCCTCACTGTGATCATTTAGTCCAGATTTGAAGAGTCTAGGTGTAGTGGTTTTCAATCAGGACCCGTTCTAATGCAGTCTGGACCCCTAAAAAGCATTAAAATGAGCCTGTATTGCATTTTCACAAATAGAAAAAAGGTTTCACAAATCTGTAACTATGTTTTATATAAAGTATAGCCTCACTGTGAAAATTTAGTCCAAATTTGAAGAGTCTGGGTGTAGTGGTTTTCAATCAGGACCGATTTAAAGTGGACCAGCTGCCGAATCGGATGCTGCGAATCGGATGCCAACTTCAGCGTCGTCATCGTATCTCATATCGGAGTTCGCGTTCTGCACATGCTCGAGATCGTAAGGCCGGGCCCCGTGAGCCGAAAGTCGAAGGAGACGGTAATCGTGTTGTTGTCGCCATAGACATAAATAATCCTTATTTCTTCATAAGTATAAATATTTAATTATTTCTTTATATGTTTATGGTTGTCGCCGTCGGAAAAGGAGAAACGGAAAAGCGATTTATTTAAAAGGGACATATTATACCAACAGGTGGCGTAACTGGATGGGACTCTCTAATGCCGCTTTTCCACTGCATGGTACCAGCTCGACACGACTCGACTCGACTCAGCTCGCATTTTTTGCGTTTCCACCGCGAAAACATGGTATCTGGTACCTGAAGTGGCTGCTTTTTTTAGTACCGCCTCGCTCTAGGTTCCAAGCGAGCTGAGCCGATGCTAAAAGGTGACGTCGGCAGACGGCCGGCCACTGATTGGCCAGAGAGTGTGACGAAGTCACGAGAGCGACATGGCAACCATGCTGGTAACAGCCATAGCAGCGCCGCAGCCAACATATTCCACTTCTTCAACTTCTTCAACATGCCAGCTAATAATAGTAATGTTATCGATGTCCTCCATTGTTGTTATGTGGGTTCTGTCCATGTGTGGGTTGCGTAGGTGTTGTTTGCGTCCCGTACAAAAATACGTCACGGCCCTTTCGCGCAGCCGACCCCGCCCACGTCCAGGAGGTACTATTTGCGGTGGAAAACGACCCGCGCTGCTACCGTGTCGAGTCGTGTCGAGTCGAGTCGAGTCGAGTCGAGCTACATGTGCGGTGGAAAAGCGGCATAAATCGACGCCACTTCGCCCGAGGCGGGACTTAACGTCTTATGTCACTCGCTATGGGTGTGCATGTGTGCGCGTAGCCGTTTGTCTCAGGGATCTGTGCACGAACTCCCTTGCACTACAGGATTACGAGCGTCAGTGTCGTTCGCGATGGAGGGTGGGTGACATTCCTACATTCTGTGATGATAGGCTATATTTCTCGGCAGTGGGGTGCACAGTTTGTACTGTTCTCTGTTCTTCGAAAAAAATCCCTAGCTAACCCTAACTATTTCTATTAAACTCTGAACCATTTTGCAACAGGCAACTGTGTGTTGGTGTGTCTTATTGCTTCCCACGTCTGCGTCTGCATCTTTCCCACTCCTGGCTAATAATTTTAGCTTTTGTACTGTCAATCAGAAATGATCACCCTGTACCACACTGCTGACTTGTTGATGTTTTGTGAGCACTCACGCATTTCTCTAGGTATCTTAAGTTTCCTACTGGAGTCATCAAATCTTTGGACTTTGTGTTATTGTAAGAAATATTGTGTTGCAAAAACACTATCTTACCCTTACCGTTACCCTAACCGTAACATTTTTACATCATAAACTACAAGTTACACAAAATAGCATGCAAACATCCAGTCCAATTTGAAAGAAAAAAGCTAGCTTCACTAAGGAATCGAACCCCTTATCCTCGCGTCAATGAGTTGTTCTCTGACCACTAACCCATCAGGTCTTAGTACATGTGATTCAAGAGTTAACCACTTGACAATCTTTTAATCTTCGGTTGCCTAGAAATTGTAAAGACAGTGATGTGTGTACATTGTGCGCGTATCCGTCACTCGCGATGTGTGTGCAGTCCAAAATGAAAGAAAAAACCTTGCATCCCTAGGGAATCGAACCCCCAATCATCGTCTTTAAACGTTGGTCGTTTGTAACTGTAAACAAAGAGATCGCATTTAGTTTAACTGCTAACTAACAAACGGGTTTATGCGTTCACTGAACAAAGATTATGGAAATAAAAGACCACTTTTCCATCAGAAAAATCATCAGACCCGTTATTACCAACCCATAGACACTAAAAGCCAAAACCTTTCTCACATGCACACCCATCGCGAGTGACGGCTACGCGCACATATGCACACCCATAGCGAGTGACGTAGGACGTAAAGTCCCGCCACGGGCGAAGTGGCGTCGATTTACGCCTCGTGCCCACTGCACCGTCAGTCAAAGGACTCAGAAGGCGTGGCTGACGGATGGGGGTGGTTTCCAGGGTCGTCAGAGCCCGAGTAGTGTCACAGTGCTTACATTTGCATACGCGATCTGATTGGATGACGGATCCGTCGCTACCGAAAAAGTTGAACATTTTTCAACTTTTTGACGGAGCCTTCAGCGCACGGATCCACAATGCATTGCGCGTCCGTCCCCATTCAAAGTCAATGGGGATCAGTCAACGGGCGGAGGTAGTGGGCACGGGGCGTTAGAGAGTCCCGTAACTGGATGTAGAACCGCCACTGGCTGCGAGTTCACTTCGGGTCCATGTCATTTCTCCGACGCTCCATTGTTCCGACCACTTTTTGCGGAACAATGTAGCGTCGGATAATGACATGGACCCGAAGTGAACTGACAGCTTTCTACTGAAAACATCTTTCTCGAATGTTGCTGAGTTTGTTGTTGCTGGTGACGTAAAGAGGTTCTATTACCACTAGTTGAAATGGGTAGAGCGCCGCCTATCGTACCGGGGCATGACATGCTTCCACCAATGAATCAATTTTCTAACCGCCATATACTCAGACAATTGCAGTTGTACAATTGAGGAGCATAGTCGAACTATGGTTTTAATCGGTTTAGGCTTTGCATGTAAACGTACTGACAGAAACGAGAGCTGACTCGACAGTTGAAATGGAAGGCCAACAAATATCTGCCTTTTGGGTTGCATTGTTTTGTCGCAGTCCCGTCAAAGGAACCACAAACCCCTCCCCTTGTAATCAAGTGTGAATTCCGTTTTCCTCTCTCCCCCAGGCCGCGGACACCTCATACCCACACACTCGTCAACAGTGGGTTTCTTGTGAAGTATAAAACAAGGGTGTGAACCATGCTTCTGCACTTCCTTTCAAGTCGAAGGAGGGGGGAACAACAGGTTGGAAACCAGTGGGTCAAGTATTCTGCCTCTTCTTGCATTTTGTTAAGATTTTATTACGATTATTTGTGATTTTGTTTTTACCTCTCACTGATGGTGAATAACTATGTAACTGGTGGTGTATAACTATTTGCTTTATGAAATTAATCAGGGGAACCTTTTTCAGACAGTAATGTACGTTCTAAAGCCATCATCTTGATGAATTAATATTTGTATTCCTATAACAATTACTCTCATCGTCTTTCAGGATAAACCAAAGCGGTCAAATCTGCGAGCATACGGACGCGCAGTATGTCCAACAACTGCCTCCGCATCGGACTCCTGCTGTCTCTGCTCCAGTGCAGCCATCAGTCATGCAAGGCAGGGACAGCCAGCCAGTGCAAGAACGCAGACTTCCCCCCGGGAATCAACCTGGCAGGGGAAGGCTTCGACATCACCAAGATGGCCCGCAAAGGGGCCTTTGTCATTGACCTGAAACTCTGGGAGCACAAGGACAAAACGTGCACCCTGTGCCCCAACCCCTTCCTGGAGGGCAAGAAGCAGAAGCTGCCCCTTTCGGTGACGGACTGGAGGCCCAACCAATCATGCAAGATGAAGCTGTCCAGCAGCACGTACCGGTCCAGCGAGGCCCTGGTCACCTCCAGCTCTTCCTCAGTGACAAACGACTGGAAGGTGAATCTGGATTTGGCAACGGCGGGCAACACAGCCTCCTTGATGCTGGCCGGGACCGATTCCAAACTGGCCCAATACTCCATGGAGAAGACTAAGAGCGACAAATTCAGCTTCACCAGTCAAAGCATCTCCTGCGAGTACTACAGGTATGGTCAAATGAACACACGTGAAGACACCTTTCTCTGCACTCCTTTCTCCCATTTTATTGGGGGGGGGGAATTTGTCTAAGGAGGTTGAGCAGGTTGGCTGGTAACTGGAAGGTTGCTACTTCGATCCCTGGCTCCTCCTAGCGTGAGTGTCTAGGGGTCCCCGAGCAAGAGACCTCACCCTGACTGCTCCCGACGTGCTGGCTGTCTCCTTGCGTGGCCGTCGGTTATGTGATTGTGTGTATGAATGGTTGAATGTTAGGCAATGTTGTAAAGCGCATTGAGTGGCCACTGGCTAGAAAAGCGCTGCATAAATGTATGCAGTCATGCAGTCCATTTACTACGTAGTGGACAGGATGTAGGTAAACATTTGAATGAAGGCCTGTGGTTCCTTACAAGTCATTAAAGACCCCCTACATCGTGGATTCAATATTGATTCACTGCTGATGACGTTGATGTTTTTGTTACCGACGGGGGACAGCTTTCGGCTCGTACACAAGCCGAGGTTACACGAGGAGTTCTCCGCAGCGCTGAAAGACCTTCCCAAGACCTTCTCCCCTGAAAACAAGCAGCGCTTCTACAAACTGATCGACACCTACGGCACCCATTACATCACTCAGGTAAAGATAGGACTATCGCCTTTTGAATTAGGAGGCCATGAATTAATCCTCTTGCAAATATATATTCGTCATTAGCTCCCTAAAATGGATTACCATATCATTCTTTAATGTTATCCGATGATGCTACCATGCGTTCTGATTGGTCCACTGTTCCTCCCGACCTGTTGACAGGTGAAACTGGGCGGGAGTGTGAAGTCAGTGACCAGCATCAGGCAGTGCCTGGCCAGCCTGCAGGGCCTCAGTGCGGAGGAGGTGGCCATGTGCCTGGAGGCCGAGGCCGCTGTAAGCATCAGCGTCGCAAGTTTGAAATCTGTAGCGAAGCACTGCAAGAAGGACATCCAGAAATCTGACAGCAAGTCCAGTTTCTCCAGCATGTTCAACGACAGGTAAGGCCTCTGTGCTACACGTCGGGATTCTTTTGGAGTCTGACTCCTAATATAACTATTTGAGGTAGAGCGGTTTGGCTGGTAACCAGAAGGTTGCCAGTTCGATCCCCGGCTCCCGCAGTGTTGCGGTCTCTCTAAGCAAGACAACTCACCCTAACTTCTCCTAACAGGCTGGTTAGGAGAACTGGTTCGGTCTGTGAATGTGTGTATGAATGGGTGAATGTTTGGCAATGTTGTAAAGCGCTTTGAGTGGCCACTGGTTAGAAGAGCGCCGTAAAAATGCAGTCTATTTAACATCTACATTTTCAAACATACCTTTCTCCCCTAAAGGTTCACCGAGATAGAAGGAGGAAAGACCACGGAACCGGAGCTACTCTTCTCCGCGGACAAGGACCCCTCCGCCTACAAAGCCTGGCTAGACTCGGTGCCCCGGCTCCCCAACCTTGTGTCCTACTCCCTGAACGCCCTGCACGAGCTGCTTCCCGCCGAGAACAACGACGGGAAGCACAAGAACCTGCGCACGGCCATCTCACACTACATCCTGGAGAGGGCCCTGATGAGGAACTGCTCCGAGCGCTGCAAGGCCGGTGCCAGGCGCTCCCAGAGCGAGCCCTGCGCCTGCAGCTGCCAGGGCGACCCGGCTGTGACCCCCGACTGCTGCCCCTCGCGTCGGGGCATGGCCCGCGTGCTGATCACCGTCCAGAAGGCCACCGGGCTGTGGGGGGACCGCATCACCGCCACCGACGGCTTCGTGAAGGTCACCTTCACCGAGACGGTCAAGAGACAAACCCCCGTGTGGCTCAACAACAACAACCCGACATGGGGCAGCGTCTTCGACCTGGGCGACCAGGACCTGTCCGCCGGCCGGACCCTGCGCCTCGAGGTGTGGGATCAGGACAGCGGCTGGGACGACGACCTTCTGGGGAACTGTGAGAAGTTGGTGGGCCAGGGCGTGACGGAGGAGGTGTGTGCCCTGCAGCATGGCCGGCTGTACTTCAAGTGGGAGGTGAGGTGCGCGCCCAGTCTGGGAGGAGCCGACTGCATGGAGTACAAAGCCTCCCCGATGAGCCAGCAGCTGCAGAAGGCGTTCGTATCACGCCACAGCCAGCGCGTGCCCCAGGCCTTGCTGAAGGAGAACGGGGTGTTTCTCGCGGTGCCTGGGCGCCACGGGAACCAGAGTACCGCCTCCCCTGCTCTGCCGTTTTTCCCGGTACCGTGATGTGTGACACGCCGAAGTATTGTTCGTGATTTCACCTCCAGCCAATAGTTACGGCAGGCTGATGGGGTTGCAAAGGCAATGCGTAAACAAGATAACGAACGGAAATGTTTGCAACCGCACATTTTCAATTGCAATTGATTATTTATCTATATTAATGTTCGTGATATAAACAATTATTGAATATTTCTTTGTAGATGACATTACTTGTGTATGTTTTTATCCTATTACTTCCTGCTATGTTAACTGCAGCACCTGCTCCAACCACAGCGTCAACAATACAACCCTTGTTTGTAATAGCATGGTTTAATCGTCGGCTACTGCATCTCAAACCAGCATGTCTTTTGGCTTTTAGCCATGCTTGTACCACCAATTCAGAGTGTTATATTCTGCTTGAATAAAGCGTGTGGCTCATCATCCTTGTTTCGGTTTTTATTTTGTATTGAGCTGGTGGAAACTGTGGTGGTCTTGATGAATGGAGGAAATGGTTGGGACTTCCTGTCTGCGCTAGATACTTTTAAAACCCTTGAGTAGAAAGAAGGACGTTGACTTGGTGTATGCTTTATCATCGCGGACAGATGGTCGATCATCGGGTCAAACAAGTGATTTTGTTCGACGTGCGTCGGACACTTGATTTCCATCTTTGTTGACAGTCTATAGTCAACATGACGTATGTTTGCAGCAATATATATATATATGCTATTCTTGGAACACTGCACAGCGACCGAAACAAATGCTTCAGTTACACTGAAACATAATTATTTAATTATATTATTATTATTATTATGATTATGTCAGGCTGTTACAATTGTAACTAGGCTATAAGACTATCACTGGCATATATGAAGCTCTATATATAAATATCTGTTTTTGACAACCTTTAGAAGTGCCATACTTTCAGATCCTCCTAGCATTGTTATAAACAATAAATAGGGTAAAGTAAATCACGTAACAACAATAAAGCAATACTAATGTTTCACAGACAAATATACCATTAGTAGTCCTATACACTCAATATGCATCTGCAACAGTCCTCCACTAAAGTAATACAATCTAAATTAATTATATGTATATTGTCATCATCAGGGCCTACACAATCTGACCACAAGCCACCACTTCACAGAAACGAGAGCTGACTCAACAGTGGAACTTGAAGGCCAACAAACATCTACCTTTTGGTCTGCATTGTTTTGTCGCAGCCCCGTCAAAGGAACCACAAGCCCCTCCTCTTGTTCTCGATAGAGTTTGAAATCAGTTTTCCTCTGTTCCACCCCAGACCGCGGACACCTCATACCCACACACTCGTCACCAGCGTGTTTCTCGTGAAGTATTAAATGAGGGAGAGAACCATGCGTCTGCACTTCATTTCACGTCGAAGGAGGGGGGAACAACAGGTTGGAAACCAGTGAGTCAAGCATTCTTTCTGTTCTTGCATTTTGTTAAGATTTTATTACGATTATGTGTGATTTAGTTTTTACCTTTCACTGACGGTGAATAACTATGTACCTGGTGGTGTATAACTATTTGCTTTATGAAATTAATCAGGGGAACCTTTTTCGGACAGTAATGTACAGTCTAAAGCAGGGGTCTCAAACTCGCGGCCCGGGGGCCAGTTGAGGCCCGCGGGATGATATTTTGTGGCCCCCTACTTGACGTCAAAGTTTAGTGTTAGTGCGGCCCGCGCATTGTTGTCAAACGCAGATCATTGCCACGCTTTTTTATCACTTGTGATAGGGTGACCAGATGTCCCGGTTTTCCCGGGACAGTCCCAATTTTGAGTTGCATGTCCTGAGTCCCGATAAAAGCCAAAGGACGCTAAAATGTCCCGGTTTCCACCAACCACGATGAAATGTCCCCTGTTGTCAGCGATTACATAGCCAATGTGATCTAATTATAGACTTTTTGTGGCCCAGCCTGACCCAGACTCTACCTCCAGTGGCCCCCAGGTAAGTTGAGTTTGAGACCCCTGGTTTAAATCCATCATCTTGATGAATTAATAATTGTATTCATATAACAATTACTCTCATCGTCTTTCAGGATAAACCAAAGCGGTCAAATCTGCGAGCATACGGACGCGCAGTATGTCCAACAACTGCCTCCGCATCGGTCTCCTGCTGTCTCTGCTCCAGTGCAGCCATCAGTCATGCAAGGCAGGGACAGCCAGCCAGTGCAAGAACGCAGACTTCCCCCCGGGAATCAACTTGGCAGGGGAAGGCTTCGACATCACCAAGATGGCCCGCAAAGGGGCCTTTGTCATTGACCTGAAACTCTGGGAGCACAAGGACAAAACGTGCACCCTGTGCCCCAACCCCTTCCTGGAGGGCAAGAAGCAGAAGCTGCCCCTTTCGGTGACGGACTGGAGGCCCAACCAATCATGCAAGATGAAGCTGTCCAGCAGCACATACCGGTCCAGCGAGGCCCTGGTCACCTCCAGCTCTTCCTCAATGACAAACGACTGGAAGACGGATCTGGAATTGGGCAAGGCGGGCAACACAGCCTCCATGATTCTGGCCGGGACCAATTCCAAACTGGCCGAATACTCCATGGAGAAGACTAAGAGCGACAAGTTCAGCTTCACCAGTCAAAGCATCTCCTGCGAGTACTACAGGTATGGTCAAATGAACACACGTGAAGACATCCTTCTCTGCACTCCTTTCTCCCATTTTATTGGGGGGGGGGGGGGGGGGGGGCATTTGTCTAAGGAGGTTGAGCTGGTTGGCTGGTAACTGGAAGGTTGCTACTTCGATCCCTGGCTCTTCCTAGCGTGAGTGTCTAGGGGTCCCCGAGCAAGAGACCTCACCCTGACTGCTCCCGACGTGCTGGCTGTCTCCTTGCGTGGCCGTCGGTGTGTGATTGTGTGTATGAATGGTTGAATGTTAAGCAATGTTGTAAAGCGCATTGAGTGGCCACTGGCTAGAAAAGCGCTGCATAAATGCAGTCCAATTACTACGTAGTGGACAGGATGAAGGCCTGTGGTTCCTTAAAGGTCATTAAAGACCACCTACATCGTGGATTCAATATTGATTCACTGCTGATGACGTTGATGTTTTTGTTACCGACGGGGGACAGCTTTCGGGTCGTACACAAGCCGAGGTTACACAAGGAGTTCAAAGCAGCGCTGAAAGACCTTCCCAAGACCTTCTCCCCTGAAAACAAGCAGCGCTTCTACAAACTGATCGACACCTACGGCACCCATTACATCACTCAGGTAAAGATAGGACTATCGCCTTTTGAATTAGGATGCCATGAATTAATCCTCTTGCAAATATATATTCGTCATTAGCTCCCTAAAATTGATTACCATATCAATCTTTAATGTTATCCGATGATGCTACCATGCATTCTGATTGGGCCACTGTTCCTCCCGACCTGTTGACAGGTGAAACTGGGCGGGAGTGTGAAGTCAGTGACCAGCATCAGGCAGTGCATGGCCAGCCTGCAGGGCCTCAGTGCGGAGGAGGTGGAGATGTGCCTGCAGGCCGAGGCCGCTGTAAGCATCGGAGTCCAGAATTTGAAATCCGAAGGGAAGCACTGCAACAAGGACATCCAGAAATCTGACAGCAAGTCCAGTTTCTCCAGCATGTTCAACGACAGGTAAGGCCTCTCTGCTACACGTCGGGATTCTTTTGGAGTCTGACACCTAATATAACTATTTGAGGTAGAGCGATTTGGCTGGTAACCGGAAGGTTGCTAGTTCGATCCCCGGCTCCCGGAGTGTCGAGGTGTCTCTAAGCAAGACACCTCACCCTGACTTCTCCTAACAGGCTGGTTAGGAGAACTGGTTCGGTCTGTGAATGTGTGTATGAATGGGTGAATGTTTGGCAATGTTGTAAAGCGCATTAAAAATGCAGTCTATTTAACATCTACATTTTTAAATGTAGGTTCACCGAGATAGAAGGAGGAGAGACCACGGAACCGGATCTGCTCTTTTCCGCAGACAAGGACCCCTCCGCCTACAAAGCCTGGCTGGACTCGGTGCCCCGGCTCCCCAACCTTGTGTCCTACTCCCTGAACGCCCTGCACGAGCTGCTGCACGCCAAGAAAATGGATGGGAAGCGCAAGCACCTGCGCACGGCCATCTCGCACTACATCCTGGAGAGGGCCCTGATGAGGAACTGCTCCGAGCGCTGCAAGACCGGTGCCAGGCACTCCCAGAGCGAGCCCTGCGCCTGCAGCTGCCAGGGCGACCCGGCCGTGACCCCCGACTGCTGCCCCTCGCGCCGGGGCATGGCCCGCGTGCTGATCACCGTCCAGAAGGCCACCGGGCTGTGGGGGGACAGCACAACCTCCACTGACGGCTTTGTGAAGATCACATTCGCCGGGACGGTCAGGAGACAAACCCCCGTGTGGGTCAACAACAACAACCCGACGTGGGGCAGCGTCTTCGACCTGGGCGACCAGGACCTGTCCGCCGGCCGGACCCTGCGCCTCGAGGTGTGGGATCAGGACAGCGGCTGGGACGACGACCTTCTGGGGAACTGTGAGAAGTTGGTGGGCCAGGGCGTGACGGAGGAGGTGTGTGCCCTGCAGCATGGCCGGCTGTACTTCAAGTGGGAGGTGAGGTGCGCGCCCAGTCTGGGAGGAGCCGACTGCATGGAGTACAAAGCCTCCCCGATGAGCCAGCAGCTGCAGAAGGCGTTCGTATCGCGCCACAGCCAGCGCGTGCCCCAGGCCTTGCTGAAGGAGAACGGGGTGTTTCTCGCGGTGCCTGGGCGCCACGGGAACCAGAGTGCCGCCTCCCCTGCTTTGCCGTTTTTCCCGGTACCGTGAGGTGTGACACGCCGAAGTATTGTGCGTGATTTCACCTCCAGCCAATAGTTACGACAGGCTGATGGGGTTGCAAAGGCAAAGCGTAAACAAGATAACGAACGGAATTGTTTGCAAACACGCATTTTCAAATGCATTTTATTCTTTATCCATATTTATTTTTGGAGATATAAACAATTATGACTAACATTACTTGTATATGTATATATCTATTCCATTTCTTCCTGCTACTGCAGCACCTGCTCAAACCACACCGTCAACAATATTACACTTTTGTTTGTAATAGCATGGTTTACTCTTCGGCTACTGCATCTCAAACCAGCGTGCCTTTGGGCTTGTACTACCAATTCAGAGTGTAATATTCTGAGTGAATAAAGCGTGTGGCTAAGCATTCTTGTTTCAAATTTTATTTTGTATTGAGCTGGTGGAAACTGTGGCGGTCTTGATGAACGAAGGAAGTGGTTGGGACTTCCTGTCAGCGCTAGATACTTTTAAAACCCTTGAGTAGAAAGAAGGACGCACGTCGACTTGGTGTACACTTTATTCATCGTCGATCATCGGGTCAAACAAGTGTTCGTCGTGCGTCGGACACTTGATTTCCATCTTTGTTGACGTTCTATAGTCAACATGTCGTGTGTAAGCATACACTTGAATATCATGCCATGTGTGGACACTTAGGGGAAGGCGACAGACGCATGTGGGAGACACAGCAGGGGCGACATGAGGGAACAGAGACACACACAAGACACTCAAAGTCGAGGACCTCGAACAAAACCAGACAAGACAAGAACACACAAGAACCACATGTAACATGAATTGACAAACCGTAAAAAAACAACAAGAATAACAACACACATTTCAATGAAGGAGTTGTCTGCGTCATTTCAGTTAGCCTGTTTGACAAAGGAGAGAAGGGGGTGGGGGGGAGGGAAACAAGATGACAACAATGATCAGGGGTGCGTGAATAGTGCTTGATGTAATGACAATGTTATCACACACACACAGACAAACATTTCCACACATTCACCCCCACACAAACCATAGATTTCCATTTACACACACACACACACACACACACACACACACACACACACACACACACACACACACACACACACACACACACACACACACACACACACACTTCCATACCCATCATAAAACCCCATTCCTCTCACCTTTGTATCCATTTCCCAGGAAGCCATTTACTCCACCATATTTGCCATGTGGCACTCCTGTGAAAGGACAAACATAGTTTTTAATTATTATAAAAACCTTGTTGAATATTAACATACTAGGACAGCTTCTTCATTCAAATAAAATACTAAAGCGAACAGACTGGTTGGTTGATCCCAATTCCCAGTGTGTGTGTATGATGGGATTCTAACCCACAACTAGTTTGTTTGTGGTAGTTTCTTATTAGTAGGCTTGACTGTGAGTAAGTAACAGTATAATATTCGCTCAATCGCCAAAGAAACATCCAACTAATTTCATTTGCTACAAATGAAATTGATGCGTGGATGATCCATAAAGAAAGTGGTACTTTATTCTTCTTATTTGGTGGAGGAACTTGTAGAAATATTGTGTGTGTGTGTGTGTGTGTGTGGGGGGGGGGGGGGCAGTCTTACCATAGGAGTCCTGACCAGCGCCAGCCTGGGCAGCGAAACCTTGGGGTGGGGGTGGACAGTAAAGACAGAGTCAGTGTGAAGGCCACCGGCCCCTTAAGCCACGCGTCACTATCCCTTGGGTTCAGACTCTAGTGGTGTGTTCATGTGCATGCGTGTTATGGCTTATCATTGATTGGATGAGGATTAGGATTGTTCACCTGCTTGCTGAGCACCGTAGCCTGCCCCCACGCCTGAGACGACACAAAAACATTACGAGACATCGTTAAAGATTAAAACGAGGGGCGGCATCACAGAGTGCACCCACGTCCACCTGGGGGGCGGGGCTTGTCATGGTGAACCCTGCCGTGAAGTCGGAGCCACATGCCAGCCAGCCACAAACACCTCCAGCTCGAGAGAGAAGAGTCATCAACACAGGCACCACCAGCAAAGACAGCACAGACACTAGTGTCTGATGGTACTGCACCAGTAGAGACAGAGAGTATTCTGATGGTTCTGCACCAGTACAGACACTAGTGTCTGATGGTACTGCGCCAGTAGAGACAGAGAGTATCTTGATGGTTCTGCACCAGTACAGACAGAGAGTATCCTGATGGTGCTGCACCAGTAGAGACAGAGAGTATCCTGATGGTTCTGCACCAGTACAGACACTAGTGTCTGATGGTTCTGCACCAGTAGAGACAGAGAGTATCCTGATGGTTCTGCACCAGTACAGACAGAGAGTATCCTGATGGTTCTGCACCAGTAGAGACAGAGAGTATCCTGATGGTTCTGCACCAGTACAGACAGAGAGTATCCTGATGGTTCTGCACCAGTACAGACACTAGTGTCTGATGGTTCTGCACAAGTAGAGACAGAGAGTATCCTGATGGTTCTGCACCAGTACAGACAGAGAGTATCCTGATGGTTCTGCACCAGTACAGACACTAGTGTCTGATGGTACTGCGCCAGTACAGACAGAGAGTATCTTGATGGTTCTGCACCAGTACAGACAGAGCGTATCCTGATGGTTCTGCACCAGTAGAGAGAGAGAGTATCCTGATGGTTCTGCACCAGTACAGACACTAGTGTCTGATGGTTCTGCACCAGTACAGACACTAGTGTCTGATGGTTCTGCACCAGTAGAGACAGAGAGTATCCTGATGGTTCTGCACCAGTACAGACAGAGAGTATCCTGATGGTTCTGCACCAGTAGAGAAAGAGAGTATCCTGATGGTTCTGCACCAGTACAGACACTAGTGTCTGATGGTACTGCGCCAGTACAGACAGAGAGTATCCTGATGGTTCTGCACCAGTACAGACACTAGTGTCTGATGGTACTGCGCCAGTACAGACAGAGAGTATCTTGATGGTTCTGCACCAGTACAGACAGAGCGTATCCTGATGGTTCTGCACCAGTAGAGACAGAGAGTATCCTGATGGTTCTGCACCAGTACAGACAGAGCGTATCCTGATGGTTCTGCACCAGTAGAGACAGAGAGTATCTTGATGGTTCTGCACCAGTACAGACAGAGCGTATCCTGATGGTTCTGCACCAGTACAGACAGCACAGACACTAGTGTCTTGATGGTATGGCCACTATAACCACTAGGGTCCAGTCCACACAAGTTAGAAGGGTCCACTTTCTGACCCGATGCAGTGAGAGTGACTGATTTGCCGTCCCATATGCAAAATACATCCAAACACTTTCCCACACACCTTTTTGTTCAGGTTGTAAAAGGGTAATTATAGGTAGCGGGTAAAATAGGAGGTTAAAATAAGACTATAGCTTTTCATGATGGAAGGGATGGTAAACAGCCTTATAAACAGACCATAATACACTCCACCGATAACATAGTCATGAGTCATAAACAGGTATTGTACGGTAAAGGACATGACACACAATGGCTTCCACCTCGTTAGTGAGTCATGGGGACATCAGTCATACGTTCCTTCCGGTATGAGTGTCTTCTTACCAAACTTGCTGGCAGATTTGGCCGCAGCAGCAGCAGCTTCTGCCCCAAGGGCGCCGTAGGGGTAGCCTCCATCACCTAGACCCCAGGGGGCGTCTCGGTTAGAGGGTTGTCATTACACTTCAAATCTCTGATGTATTGCATGCTCTGTATCAACATCCCTACGGCCAACCGAAGTAAGGTGAGCAGTTGTCTTTTTATTTTATTTATTTTTTTTACAATCTTGCCTGCCCCGTGAATATGCGAGTGAGCACGAGCACAGAGAAAATGCACACGCGGAGTGACTTGCTAAATTTATTGAGGATCAGGCGTAATTAAACACACCTGCAGAGACGCACGCACACACGCAGGCACAGAGACACACGCACACACGAAGGCACAGAGACACACGCACACACCCAGGCACAGAGACGCACGCAGACACAAAGGCACAGAGACGCATGCACACACAAAGGCACAGAGACGCACGCACACACCCAGGCACAGAGACGCACGCACACACAAAGGCACAGAGACGCATGCACACACCCAGGCACAGAGACACACGCATGCACGCAGGGGCAATCAGGCACGCACGCAGACACGTTGGCACAGACACGCACGCACACACACACAGACACACACACACACATAGCTTTACCCTCTAGTCCAGCAGGAATCACCGGAGAAGCGCCGTTGGAGAGGTGGCCAACTCCTCCCCCTGAGGGAAACAGATCACAGTCACCTCTCACCAACTCTATGCCTGAGTTGACCCTTGTTCCTTTGCTTTACTTCAAGGTTATTCGATTTATTTCTGCTGCAAAGAACTCCAGAGTATTATGAATTGCATTAAAAAACACTTGAATGTTGTTTTTAAGAAGCCTTTTTATTCTCTCTCTCTCTCTCTCTCTCTCTCTCTCTCTCTCTCTCTCTCTCTCTCTCTCTCTCTCTCTCTCTCTCTCTCTCTCTCTCTCTCTCTCTCTCTCTCTCTCTCTCTCTCTCTCTAAAAATCTTAACTTTAAAAAAAGGGTTACTCACACACACTCCCTAACATTTTCGGTTTCTAAGGTGAAACATGTCCAACATCTATGGGGATCACAGAATCGCCAGCGTTGGGAATGCTGCTCTATGGAGGTCAAGGTGTGAGGTGTGAATTACCCATGCCAGAGTCGCTCCCCAGACCCATGGCCTGAGCATCGCCGTACGCTCCGGCACCGACAGGGACCGAACCAGCGCCCCCTACAGACCAACACAGAGCACTGCAATCAGGGTCGTAATTCAGCGAGCGATCGTCTAACCTTTGACACAGAGAGCCGCAACCACGCATGCATTGTTGTTCTTGTTCCACCCTAATAGAAACGCCATCGTGGCAATTCCTTGATAAGAGTTGAATGCATTGGAGTAATCGGAATGTAAATCATACTTTGGGCTATACCCTTATGGTTTAATAGAGCTTTAAACAAATACTGAGTAATGCGGCTTACATCACAAGAATATGGACCCTATGCTTTTGTGAATATACACAGACAGGTAGGCGCCTAGGCCTTTTAGTACTTACACTTAACAGGGCGAGATAAGGCATTTGTGGCATCATTACAATGCAATAAAAGGCCTCTCTTGTTTTGGTTTACACCGAGTGTCATTTAGATAGTGTCACTCCGTTTATCTTTCCACACACACACACACACACACACACACACACACACACACACACACACACACACACACACCCAAAACAATCACACACAGCTTCCAAAGTTCCTTCCTGATACTTCTCCGGCCTTGACCTCCTTACCAAATGATCCCTGACCCTGTCCAGCATAACCTCCTGCCCCATAGCCTGTAACGTTACACAAGCACAAACAGTGAGACATCCATGCACCTCCAGCGGTCCGGCTCCCAGGATGGGCCCTGAAGGAAAGCCACCACACTGGACCGGACCAGACCAGACCGGACCAGACCGGACCAGACCGGACCTGACCGGACCAGACCAGACCGGACCGGACCGGACCAAACCGGACCGGACCGGACCAGACCGGACCGGACCAGACCAGACCGGACCGGACCGGACCAAACCGGACCGGACCGGACCAGACCGGACCGGACCAGACCAGACCGGACCGGACCGGACCAAACCGGACCTGACCGGACCGGACCGGACCGAACCAGACCAAACCGGACCTGACCGGACCGGACTGGACCAGACCGGACCGGATACAAGGTCATAGCTCAACACCAATAAACCGTCGGTGGAAAACAGTGGATCCGCCTTCCGTTACGGTGAACCATCAAACGCTGCTGTCGAGATTCCTTTAGGAGACGCTAGTATCCATGGTGACCTCAATACCCTGAATACACGCACAAGGCCTTGATAAGCAGGCAGGGACCAGCCTTACATTTACATTGACATTCGGGGCATTTAGCAGACTTACCATAAGGACATTTGTCAGAAGAAAGAGAAACAACAACACATCACTGTCGGCGTAAGGTTCATCGTAGAACCAAGTGCCAAGCCCTGACAACCGTTAACCGTTAACCCAATCCCCGTGTACAACAGAGATAGCTACGATAAGATGCTAAGTAATGCCAAGTACTATGAGCTAGAGCCTTAATCATAACAGGTGAGTCGGGACTCGGGCGTCCACATCGCCTAGCGTGGACAGAGCGTCCCGGGCCCGATCAGACGATGTCTCTGAGGATCACAGATCCCCTGGTGTTGAACAACAGCCTCTCCCCAGAGGCTTGACTCAAGAGGCCTCGGAGGCTTGGCTCGCGGGCGGAGAACACTGCAGGCATAACAAACCGAGCACAGTGTGTTCCCCTCTGTGTGTTCTGCCAGGACTCACCGGGTCCATAGCCGTTGCTCCCCATGTTGTAACCATTGCCGTAGCCTAGGGAGAGGGAGAATAACGTTGTGAAATAATGGCAAGAAAGTCAACATTACCGCGATACCCACCCCTCTTCGGCTGGATCTACCCGTGAATCATAACGGTTTGGGTAACACAGGTTGTATAATAGTTATATAATGACTCACAGATCCTCCCCATGCCCTCAACCCTAGCAGGGAGGTAGCTCCAGGCATCGCCTTTCATTCCTTCTACTCGGGGGAGTCACGCAGGGCCTGATCATTGCTAGTGTGTGTCGGTTCAACTCTGGTTCCAGATTGCACTGCAACAATACAACTTTCACAATCAGGACGGGCCATTAAAAGACCTCCGCAGGGAGAACTGCTGCCTCTTCAGCGTTTTTACACGCCGAGTTTAACACACCTCATAAGCAGCGCATCTGTTTCACTCCCTGCTGCTGGAGATTACGCTGTGATTCCACTGTGCTGAGGCTGGAATCACAGCCCCCCCCCCCCCCTATGGTTTCAGTCTCAGCCCATGCGATCCGTTCCTCACCGTAGCCGTTGCCTGCTCCAAGTCCCCCGGCGCCATAGGCTCCGGTCCCGTCTCCGAACTCTGCAGGGAGATGACACCACGGGGGGACAAGAGAGGCCTCCGTTCAGACACACGGCTAAACAATGCTCTCCCTGTCCCTCCCTCCACAACAAAGAGAGACAGGGGAGGAGCGGAGGAGGCGATACCATGCACTGACGTCTGCGCTGAGAGGAAGGCAGAGAGAGCCTGAGTGGCGATACTTGTGGGCCACGTGCAGGTTATTCGTCGGACTCCCGAGGGGCGTCTAGCGCATGATGTTAATGTCGAGGTTGTGCGTGTGCGCACACACGCATACGCATGCATGTACACACGCACACATGCATGCGCACACACACGCAGGCAGACAGAATGACACAAGCACACACACGCACATGAACACACGCACAGGCACACACACGCACACACACACACACACACACGAACGCACACACAAACATCAGCTCCACCCTTCCCTGCCACACATGCTAAGCAGCGGTTGTGGTGTGTTGAAGGTGGGGTTCTGTCCCCTGGTGGGGGTGCGGGGGGGTTAATCGAAACCGAAATCGTGAGAGGAGGGAAGGAGGGAGGTGTAGAAGTGGGGGGTGGACGGAGGTGTGAGTACAGAAGAAGAAGAAGAAGAAGAAGAAGAAGAAGAAGAAGAAGAAGAAGAAGAAGAAGAAGAAGGCGAGGAAGGGCATCAGGAGGGGATGGAGCAGGAAGTAGAATCAAAGCCTCACCGGTGGGCTTGCCAAGCCCTCCCTGTGGGTATCCACCATGTCCCAGATTCGCAGCACCTGAGATGAAAGGCAGTATTATTAGACATCATTCGTGAATTAATGAAACAGAAAGAAGGTCTGTCAGAAGCGACATCCCACCGCGCACAGGGCTGGGGATTTGGATTCCCTGCTCGGTGCGACCCGTGAGATGTGTACGGACTCAAATAGACGGTTCGGAAGGGAACCTGGCAGCCACTGACCTCCGAGTTTCCCCGCCCCGGCGGCCATGGGGTAGCCTCCGTTTCCCAGGCCTGTGGGCGCACAGAGAGGAGAGACTCAGAGAACAGAGACACTCAGAGACTCAGAGACTCACAGAGACTCAGAGACTGACAGAGACTCAGAGACTCACAGACTTAGAGACTCAAAAAGAGCAGAGACTCAGAGACTCACAGACTCAGAGACACACGGAGAGACTCAGAGAGCAGAGACTCAGAGAACAGAGACACTCAGAGACTCTCAGAGACACACGGAGAGACTCAGAGAGCAGAGACTCAGAGAACAGAGACTCTCAGAGACTCACAGAGACTCAGAGACTCACAGACTCAGAGACTCAAAAAGAGCAGAGACTCAGAGACTCACAGACTCAGACACTCACAGACTCAGAGACTCAGAGAGCAGAGACTCAGAGAACAGAGACACTCAGAGACTCACAGAGACTCACAGAGACTCAGAGACTCACATACTCTCAGAGACTCACAGACTCTCAGAGACTCACAGAGACTCAGAGAGAGCAGACTCAGAGAGCAGAGACTCACAGAGACTCAGAGAGAGCAGACTCACAGACTCTCAGAGACTCTCAGGGACTCAGAGACTCTTAGGGACTCAGAGAGAGCAGACTCAGAGAGCAGAGACTCAGAGAACAGAGACACTCAGAGACTCAGAGAGCAGAGACTCAGCTGACAGCAGTGCCGCGGACGGCGGGGTCCAGACGAGGCCGGTCCTTACCTGCTCCGTAGCCCGCGGCCCCCAGCCCGGCTCCAGGGTAGATTCCTGCCCCGTACCCTGTGAGGCAAACACAGCACAGCCACCGTGAGACCCGCTGCCTTCTGCTCCGTCAGACAGAGAATCAACCAGGGCCCAGGGGACACAGGTCACCAACCGTGGGTAGACTGGTCAATAGAGCTAAAGACCTATCTATAGACTTATCTATAGACTTATCTGTAGACTTATCTATAGGCTTATCTATAGACTTATCTGTAGATGTATAGTCTTATCTATAAACTTATCTATAGGTGCGTGGACTTATCTTTTGAAATATCTTTGGACGTATAGACTTTTCTATAGACTTATCTGTAGACTTATCTAAAGATGGAGAGACTTATCTATAGACTTATCTGTAGACTTATCTGTAGACTTATCTTTAGATGCATAGTCTTATCCATAGACTATCTATAGGTGCGTAGACTTATCTTTTGACATATCTTTGGACATATAGACTTTTCTATAGACTTATCTAAAGATGGAGAGACTTATCTCAAACATTCCTCTACGGGACGATAAAACAAACGGGGTTCCTTGGATGTAACGAAGACTGATGTGTGTGTGTGTGTGTGTGTGTGTGTGTGTGTGTGTGCGTTTTCACTTTGTTCGATTCTTAGACACTTAACATTACACACCCCTTCGAGGAACACACAAAATAAAAATGCAATACCAACTGCTGACCAACCACGGGCAAAACATTTGCTTTGCTTCTGAAGAGGGAAAAACGCTGTTCCCCGTACAGAGGCAAAGTGAATCTAACACACCCTTCCATTCACCATACCACCAACACACACTCATCACAGTAACAGTCATCGTTTTCTCAGTGTCTACAAACTCTACAGGAGACACGTTCAGGCAGTTTGAGAATCACCAGGGTGCAGCAACAGCGCAGGATCATAGAGGTTAGTATCAGGAAACTCACTTAGATACACACATTACCCAACAGCAAGAGCACACAACCTCACACACCTCACAGACGCAAGTGCCAGACGCACACACAAAACCTCACACAAAGACGCACACACACACACACGCACATACACACAAAACCTCACACACACACACACACACGCACACACGCACACAAAACCTCTCACACACACAAACACACAAAACCTCTCACACACACACCTTAAACCCCCCGACCAAACCCAACAAGGCTGCCAGAGGGCGGGCGAACACCTTACCCATATATGGTCCCTGTTTCCTCTTCTCTTTCAGCCCCGGCGGGGGAGCCAATCGCGTCGACCCCGTCGTCAACAAGGGGTCACCGTGTGAGAGGCTGCTAGCTACCTGCCCCGCCCCGGCCACTAGGCCCTGATCTGTCCGTACCGCCGCGGGTTCCGCGCCCAGCGGCCTGCCGCCCACTGGGTCCCGGCTCACCGGCGCCCCGGCCTCGGGTCCAACGGCCCCGGGACCCCCAGGAGTGAGGAGACCCAGAAGACCCTCACCGGCCGCCAACCGGGCCTTGAAGGCCTCTTTGTCGCTAGCGGCGGCAGCTTCGTAGTTGTGGCTCCTCTGCCCGTGTTCGAAGGCCACCCCGTAATACCCGCTGCTGCTGCTGTGGCTGTTTGCAAACGAAAGGCCGTAGTTCTGCTCCTCCTGGCCCAGGGGCGTGGCCGGTCCCAGGCCCTGGCCGGCGGGGAGGACCGGAACCTGACCCCCCGGTGGTTTACTCGGCTTCTCCCCTGCTGCTGCTCCTTCCAGCCCCGTGGTTCCGCTGACGGCTCCACCGTGGAACCCAGGGTTCTGCTGGGGGCCTCGATGGAGGTGAGGGGACGACCCGTAGCCGCTGGATCCCTGCGCTTGAGGAGGGACCGGGAGACCCAGGCCGTGGTTCTTCTCGATGCTGAAGGGCAGCAGATGGCGCTGCGGGAGGCCCGCTCCGCCCGTACTGGACGCCAGGGTGGCTTTCTCTTGTAGAAAGGCGGTTCCTGCCTGCGCTTGAGATGCAGCCTGGCCGAGACGGTCAGCTAGAGGCACCGTCGCTTCGTGCGAGAGCTTTCCCACTGGGTCCAGACGTTTCAAATGTTCTGCAGGCGGAGGCTGGTGGGTCCATGGCCCGCCACCTCCACCTCCACCTCCTCCGTGTGGGAGCAGCCCCACCACTGGGATCTGACGTTTCAGATGTGCTCCAGGGGGAGGCTGGTGGGTCCATTGCCCTCCTCCTCCACCTACGCCGTGGAGGAGGTGGAGGGCTGCTCCAACGCCGTGCGCGTATCCTTTCACTTTGGGGGCTTGGGGTAAGAGGGTCCTCTGAGGGGCGACCGGTCCTGGTCTTTCCATCGCTCCTCGTCCCGCGTGCGTCCCTCTAACGTTCTTAGCTCCGTGTACCCCGCCGGCCCTCCCAAACCCCCCTAAATACGCGGCCGGCCAACCTGAGAAGATATCATCAGATGATCTTGATTTCTAGAAGATCAATCGGCAGTATTTGAATTTGTGGCTGGATGGATTTAGATCCGTTGCTGAGTCCAATTCTTTGAAAATTAAGCAATGGAAGCTCATAGAGAAATCCATCTTGGAGAGAAGAATCAGTTAATGACGAAGATGAAGTGTAATTTGTGGCATTATGTGTTGTAGATTGTAAGTTATCTCAGAACTGAAGCCCCATAAACTCAACATCCCACCCTCCATAGAGGTGTCATTTATATATGTTACATGGATTGGTATATGGGTGATATACAGTACCCGTCGTATTGAACATGTGTCTTAAGACAGTTTGACCTTTTCAAATTGCCATTTGTTGTCAGTTTGTCCTGAAACAAGCGGAACCATAACAGAGGAAGTTTCCTTGCCACCCCGTCGAAGTTTTACACATGTTTGAAAAGGGAGCCCTGAGTTCTGCAAACTGTGCGTCTGAAACTTCTCACATCCTGTTGTTGAGCCCAGGATGCAGACATAAAACAGCATGTCTCTTATCTCGGCTACCCCCTGAACCCCACCACAGACAGCAGCCAACCGACATCAGAGGACAGATAACACACGGGGGAACACTGACCAGTGGTTAGTAACTTTGGACGAGGACATGAGAACCAACATAACACTCATGCAGACGCACAACCACAACGCACAACATAGAGGATGGCTTACCTCCTGTACACTCAGGCAAGAACCATCAACACACGCAAGGTCTCCCCAAATACACAGTGCAAAATATATCCATCATTTAGCAATTCATCCATATTAGGTCTGGAACATGACACTAAACCTACTCTTTTACTTAAAAAACTGCAAATTAACAAGACATACAGTTACAATTTCAAACAATTGTAATTGTAATCCGCAGACAGTTGCATTAAAACAAAACAGACCTAATAGTAGAATAAATGCTTTTTTTTGTCATATTTCGTTCACTGTCGAGGGAGTTGACGCTTCAATTAGACACAATTCCATGCGACAAAAAACAGAACACAACCCAATTTTAGCTCCAGTGTACCAGAGGTCACTGCTTTGAGTCGAGGGTTACACACACACACACAAAGCTACAAGACAGAGACGGATGGACAGACAAGAGGCCTCGAGTGGCTGAGTTCTGCAGGATTTACCAGGTTTTGGCCCCTTGGCGGACTGTCCGGGGAAGTACTGCGCTCCCATACCTGTTGAGGCAGACAGGGCAGCGGTCAGAACAACATTCTCCAATCATATCTCGGCTGGGAAGGGGGCAGGAAGTGAAGCGTTACAGTGATATGAGATTTGGAACGCACCCCGATAAGAGATCTGCTAATGACAGGGCCTTCGGATCGAGATATGGCAGCTATGTTAAAGATAGAAGACAATGATTGATACCGATGTTGCCATTGGTTTAAAATACAACATCAAGGGCATAGGTCCAGTAAAGCATTCTATCATGGCGGGACCTTTTTAGACGGTGTCAATAGCACCATTCTCATTGGTCAAAACAAATCCGTTCAGGAAGTCAGGCGGAAACGTTTTACCTGCGCCCACAGCAGGGGGTCATACGACCGGCTGTAACACCAGGTGTGACCGGGTGGCAGACCGACCCTTTTGCATACAAATGTGGTCAACAACATGGAGGGAGGGGGTGAGCCGCGATTGGTCGACTTACCGGGACGGACTCCAGCGTAGCCCACCCCAACCCCGGCCCCGGCCCCGTATCCTGGCAACGAGACAAGAGACGGGGTCAGAGAATTTCCTGCATAGACTCTACATCATCACAATCGGACGCCGGCACCTTGGCCGGACACCTTAACATGTCAGTCAGGGTGTGTTTCCCGTCGCGCGATAAGGTTGCAGCGTGACTAATGGTCGTCTGAGGTGCAGGGGGCTCTATAGATCAGGACCGCGGCGATGACAGAGGGAGACACGGGTCAGGGTGAGGCAGACTGTCAACATTCATCAGCAGCTCAGACCGACAGACGGAGACATCACTCACCTGGTTGAGTGCCGTAGCCGTTGCCGTTGCCGTAGACTGAAAGACAGACAGACAGAGAGGGAGACAGACAGACAGACAGACAGACAGACAGACAGAAAGACAGACAGACAGACAGACAGACAGACAGACAGACAGACAGACAGACAGACAGACAGACAGACAGACAGACAGACAGACAGACAAACAATGCAGGGAGAGTGACAGACGGACAGAAATTAGCAAATTCCAGAGGGTTAGAAAGTAATATGAGTTTGCAGCCTCATATAGGCTGAGCTTCGTGTTTACCTCCGCGCTTCCCTGCGTGGGGCAGGCCCAGCCCCATCCCGTTACCCATGCCCGCTCCCATGGGCATCCCCATCCCGGCGCCCAGACCCACGCCTGCAGACGGGAAGACCGGGAACATCATCATCAGGAATGTTCCCTTAAGAAGCTCTACAGTATTAATGGTAATTTAAAGGAACTCTGGAGACTGTGAATAGTGATTCAAAAGTATTTTTCAGCTTGTGATTATTTAGTGAATGTATGTCTCTTATCGAACAACAGCGACTAATGAACCTTACTAAATCAGAAAAATATTTATGTGTCAACAACTCAATGGTGAATCTAGACTGCAGTACCCGTTATAAACACTAGGTGTCAGGTTACATGGTACCTTCAGAAAAAACATACAGAGTACAATTCGTAATTTAATGTCCCTGATGTGATGTCATTGATCTTAGAAGGAACTTTACCGTAGGTTCCGTAGGCCCCGTACCCCGCGCCTTGCTTGACGGCCGCTTTGCCGGCCCCTGGGTTCCTGTAGCCTGCTGAGAAACACATGGGAAGCACAGGGGGCCGCACATGAAGAGCCTACTCCGTGGGAGAGACAAAGAGAGCTTTGACAGAAACAGGTGACAGGAAGGACAGTGACTCTGCAGGAAGTCGAGTCTTACCTCCGCCAAGGTGAGCCACAGGGTAACGTCCTTGGAAAGAACACAATAAAAATTGAATAACAACCTTTTTTTTTCTTTTTTTTTTTGCATCACACCCGAGACAGTGTCGCCATGGTTACGTGTGATGGTCTCACCTGCCACCTGCCTCCCCATCTTGGCCCCGTAGCCCCGGCCCCCCAGGGCTCCTAGAGCGCTGTAACCTGGGAGGGGAGACCGTTTAATTAACCCTTAATTAACCATGAAATAACGTTGTTATGGCAGTGATAGGCATTCACCCAGTTAATCAATAGTTAAATAATAGTATAGTTATGGTTTGGTTATGTGTTCATGTTAGCTAAGGTGTTAAAGTATGCATCATTTAAAATGGTTAGGGTTAACCCTAAGACACTCACTTATTATCTAATTAACTATACCAATTTGGGGTCTACTACAATCTTACTCCCCCGGGGACATTTAAGAAGTATTACTACTATTACTGGTAGTAACACTTCTAGTACTAATACTACTATTTGTATTAGTAGTATTGCTGCTACTAGTCGTACTAGTCCAACCCAATTCAAAGTGAGTGAATATCTAAGACTAACACAATACAAAGTGAGTGAATATCTAAGACTAACACAATACAAAGTGAGTGAATATCTCAGACTAACACAATACAAAGTGAGTGAATATCTCAGACTAACACAATACAAAGTGAGTGAATATCTCAGACTAACACAATACAAAGTGAGTGAATATCTCAGACTAACACAATACAAAGTGAGTGAATAACTAAGACTAACACAATACAAAGTGAGTGAATATCTCAGACTAACACAATACAAAGTGAGTGAATAACTAAGACTAACACAATACAAAGTGAGTGAATAACTAAGACTAACACAATACAAAGTGAGTGAGTTTACTGACTTGCAGGCTTGGCTCCTCCCATGGCCAGGCTGGCGTCTAACCAGGTGGAAAGAAGAGGGTAATAATAGGAACAGAGGGACGTAAACACAGTCAGCCCTCAGACATAAACACAGGCCGAGGGGGGGGGGGGGGGGGAGGGGGGGGGGGGGGGGGGGGGAGCAGATGTGGCGCTCCCGGCGTTCCAGACGTACCTTTGACCGGAATCCCCAGCCGTCCGAGGGCGGACACCTGGGGTCGGACTCCTGGAGGGGGGGGAGACGGGGAACACACATGAGGCCGCCTGCATCACAACAGACCTACAGTGATGCGATCGGGGATGCTGAGGGGTCGCCATGGTGACCACAGCATCCGTACCCCTGGGAGGAGGCCGCCCGTGTGTGAACGGAGAGAGACTCGGAAGTAAATGTGAAAATGGGCGGTCGTGTTTAATATGTCTGGTGTCTGATGATGAGGAGGGTGTGTGTTGGGGGGGGGGGGGGGGGCGGGGGGGGGGGGGGGGGGGGGGGGGGGGGGGGGCGAGGGGAACAGACAGCCATTGATGAGGAGGGAGGTCCGATCCAACACTTATCTCACCCTGGCCTGTCACATTTAGCCGTCCTGCGCTACCTCCTCCCCCCCCCCCCCCCCCCGCCCCAGCTTTGATTCTCAAAGAGATGAGCGTATAAAAGCGTCGTCTTGGATCAAATCCATCGGGCTCAGACCCCAGCAACCCCATCCCACCCCCACATACACACACCGTACACACGCCCCGCACACACACACACACACCACACCCACAGCGCACGGTGCTTGGTTCAACCCCCATCTGACACAGAGTGGGGATATTTAGCAGGGGGCTGTGATGGCGGCTCTGAAGGCCTGCTCCAGGATCTCTGATCTCCTGATGGTTCGCTATGCCCCCGTTGAGACTCGCTGAGCTCCCGTCGAACGGGACGTCTGAACTCTGAGTGTCTCATTGAGAGGATTCCTCTTGAGGACTGGGAACCCGAGCGGCTGAGAGGCAGAGAGACAGAGAGACAGAGAGACAGAGAGGCAGAGGGGCAGAGAGACAGAGAGGCAGAGAGGCAGAGAGACAGAGAGACAGAGAGGCAGAGAGGCAGAGAGGCAGAGAGACAGAGAGGCAGAGAGGCAGAGAGGCAGAGAGGCAGAGAGGCAGAGAGACAGAGAGACAGAGAGGCAGAGAGGCAGAGCGGCAGAGAGGCAGAGAGGCAGAGGGACAGAGAGACAGAGAGGCAGAGAGGCAGAGAGACAGAGAGACAGAGAGGCAGAGAGACAGAGAGGCAGAGCGGCAGAGAGGCAGAGAGGCAGAGAGACAGAGAGACAGAGAGGCAGAGAGACAGAGAGACAGAGAGGCAGAGAGACAGAGAGACAGAGAGGCAGAGAGGCCTCGAGACCTTGGCGTGCAGAAAATATTATATTTGAGCCAATATTTCTCCACTGACTGTGACTCGAACGGTCTGTACACATCTGTACAAGTACTGTACACAATTAACACTGTAGTGTAAAGCAGTAAGTCTCGTTTTTTATCATCGGAGTGACTTAAGTAACCTCAACACAACTTTGATGTTTTATCTTCACATTAAATCAGTTAGGAAATTGAGATAGTCGTGGATTGCTAATGCAATTCAATAACACATTGATAATAATACTTATTTCTTCTTTTGCGGGCAAGTTAGCACCCAGACACAAACACCAGCAAAAGCACGCACTCACTGCAGACGCTCCACCACGAGGAGTCTGTCTGTCTCATCACGTGAGACAGACCGCTTCTACAGTTGAAAGGGGACCATAATGTTTTTGGAGTTACAGTTGACACCTTCCAAACAGCTCGAGGAAAACGGAGAGATTCAAATTCAAATTAACATCCTTAAGGCAACAAGTGCTTTAATGCACACAAAAATACGAAAATTCATTTTGAGAAGGAGGACTGTATCGCGCAGGTTCTTGTTACTGCATGTTAACCCAAAACGTCTTAAGTTAATTACGTGAGAAGGGTGCAAAGAGGTGCAAGTCACACTTTTTTTTCACAGGTTTCGGTGGTTCAACAGGAAACCGAGTGTGTGCCTCAGTGTGTTTGTGTTGCTGTTGTTGTATGGACTCCAGTGTGCGCTCCAAAATACAAATACACCCCCTATATACACCCCCTAAAGCAAACAAGTGAACTGTACTAGGGTATATTTGAACTTTACGAAGGATTATAACTTTGTCACACTAACTTTGTATGCGTATTAACAGTGGTGATACGGTTTGAGGCTAAACATTGGAAAAGGATCTGTTCAATTTATTCGATGCCAAAAAGTATCAGAGCAACCATCAATGTAAAGACGTCTCCCTCTGAATGTCCCTCCATCCATCCTCTACCCATCCCTCTCTCCCCCCATCTCCTACCATCCATCCATTATCTCCTACTAGCCATTCCTTCATTCCTCCATCTCCTACTACCCATCCAGCCATCCCTCCAGGCTTCCCTCCTTCCCTCCCTCCCTCCCTCCCTCCCTCCCTCCCTCCCCAGGGCTCCTACCTTTCTGCAGGCTGAGTCCAGTCATCCAGAGGACCAGCGAGGTTCGGAGAAGCGCTCTGGCCAGCATGGCTGAGGACGAGAGAGAGAGAGAGAGAGAGAGAGAGAGAGAGAGAGAGAGAGAGAGAGAGAGAGAGAGAGAGAGAGAGAGAGAGAGACACCAGCGGACAGAGAGAGAGAGAGAGAGCAGGAGGGAGAGACACCGACGGACAGAGAGAGGCCAACGTGGTCAAGTATGTTCAGGAGGAGATGCTGGCCGGGATTCTGTGGTCACTGGTTCCACTCTGGGGCGTGAGCCTCTTATATAGAGTCTCTCTCTCTCTCTCTCTCTCTCTCTCTCTCTCTCTCTCTCTCTCTCTCTCTCTCTCTCTCTCTCTCTCTCTCTCTCTCTCTCTCTCTCTCTCTCTCTCTCTCTCTCTCTCTCTCTCATTGTGGGTAAATGGAGGAGCTGTGGCGAGTGGATGAGGTGGATCCTATAGCTTGATGAGCACGTGTGCACCAGGTGACAAGGGTTTTCGAAAAACGTATTTGAAACCATGATTGTTTGTCCCTCACTAGAGTCAAAGAACAATATATTTTCTTTTCTTTGGAATCACGTGGAAATTAAGATGATGCTAATTGTATAACACACACACACACACACACACACACACACACACACACACACACACACACATACACACACGTGGGAGTGTGCGTGTGCAAAGATTTGTAAGGCTGAAGCTATCTTTCCCCTGCAGACGGTAGGCCTACACCACGCTCAGCGAAGTGTGAAGGCCTAGACCACGCGCTGAGCAGTGTGTAGGCCTACACCACGCTCAGAGGAGTGTGAAGGCCTACACCACGCTCTGAGCGTGGTGTAGGCCTACACCAGGCTCAGCGCAGTGTGAAGGCCTACACCACGCTCAGAGCGGTGTGTAGGCCTAAATACTGCGCTGAGCGCGGTGTAGGCCTTCACACTGCGCTGAGCCTGGTGTAGGCCTACACCAGGCTCAGCGCAGTATTTAGTGCTACACACAGCTCTGAGTGTGGTGTAGGCCTTCACACTGCGCTGAGCGTGGTGTAGGCCTACACCACGCTCAGGGCAGTGTGTAGGCCTACACACTGCTCTGAGCGCGGTGCGTAGGCCTACACACTGCTCTGGGCGCAGTGTGTAGGCCTACCGTCCCCCCCACGGGACGGGGCGGTCTCACCGCTGGCAGACCACCGCGGCGGCGATCACGGTGGCCCAAGGCGTCCAGACAATAACACAGCCCACGCCTGAGTCAACCCTTCCTCCAAACACCGTCCCCTCGACGGAGCCTCCACGGACCGCTCTCTCGAAGACAAATACTGGTAGTAGCACTACGGTATGACGACTGTTACGAGTAGTACTACTAGTAACAGTCGTAATTACTGTACGTAATACAGTAACAGAAGTGATTCATCTCTAATGTCCCCGGGGGGATTCGATTGCAAGAGACAACAAGATGACGATTGATATTTAGATAATTTGTTGGGGTAAGGGTTAACCCCGAGTAATTATCAATATCATCCTCTAATAAGGGTTAGGCTTTACCCTAACCCCCTCACTCTTTCACTATGGATGTGGATTGAGAGGGAGGGGGGGCGGGGGCGGTGGTGTGTGTGGGGGGGGGGGAGGGAGGGGGGGGTTTGATGACACACATCAAGCCCCAAGGGGAGAGAGGGTGGAATGAGTCGGCTTTTCACGATAAGGTGTCGGGCGTGGAGAGGGGAGATGTAACGAAAGCGTTGTGGGTTTTGGCCGACGGTAGACAGAACCATGGCGACGGTGGGGTGGCTGTGTGTGTGTGTGTGTGTGTGTGTGTGTGTGTGTGTGTGTGTGTGTGTGTGTGTGTGTGTGTGTGTGTGTGTGTGTGTGTGTGTGTGTGTGTGTGTGAGTCAGTGTGTGCATGTGCGTGTATAGATATGTGTGTGAGCGTGTGTCCGGTGTGTGTGTGTGGGTGCAAATCTAACAATGTGCATGGATAGATGTCCGGTTTGTGTGCGTGTGTGTGTGTGTGTGTGTGTGTGTGTGTGTGTGTGTGTGTGTGTGTGTGTGTGTGTGTGTATTTGTGTGCATGTGTGTTTTTGTGTATGAGTTTGTGGGTGTTTGGATATGAGTGTGTGTGTGTGTGTTTGTGTGTGTGGGTGTCTTTGTAATAAAGTCATGATTTTTCCAGCCTTCAGCCACCATAACCAGCTGCGTGGCCACGGAGGGGAAACGAATACAATCCATCACGTTTGTTTCTGATGAGTATTTGCTTTGCGGGCCACAAACAGTGTGCTCGGGTTGAAGTGTGTTTTTAACTTCACGCTCTTCCCGTAGCTCTCCGCTGGGTCGGGCCGGGGGGGGCGGCAATATTAATGTTGAGCTCGACGGAGCGTCACCAAACACAAGGATCAGCACAGAGGAGCACAGAGAGGGCTGACGACACCGCCGTGTGTGTGTGTGTGTGTGTGTGTGCGTGTGTGTGTGTGTGTGTGTGTGTGTGTGTGTGTGTGTGTGTGGGTGTGTGTGTGTGTGTGTCTGCACGTGTGTGTGAGTGAGTGAGTGAGTGAGTGAGTGAGTGAGTGTGTGTCTGTCTGTCTGTCTGTCTGTTGGTCGGACGGTGTGTCTGCACGTGTGAGTGTGTGTGTGTGAGTGAGTCTGTGTGTGTGTGTGTGTGTGTGTGTGTGTGTGTGTGTCTTTGTCTGCACGTGACCGTGTGAGTCTGTGTGTGTCTGTGTGTGTGTGTGTCTTTGTCTGCACGTGACCGTGTGAGTCTGTGTGTGTCTGTCTGCACGTGAGGGTGTGTTTGTGTGCGGGAGTCTATGTGTCTGTGTCTGCGAGCGTGTGTGTCCGTGTGTCTGCGCGAGCATGCGTCTGCGTGCACGTGTGTGTGTGTGTATAAGTGCGTCAGCACCAAGGGTCGCCTTAGGTAAGCTGTGAACGCACAACAGAGAGTCCTCTCCAAGGTCAAGGCATCGTGTGAAATATGCTCCGTATAAATCACTCCCGCCTCACCTGGCAGCGGCGGCGGGCGGTCCGTACGCAGGCCGGGCCGCGGGATGAAGGAGCCGCGCTGTCGGATCACTCTGAAGAACGAGGAAACCATGAACCAACGACAGGAGAGTCAGGGCGAGGGGATCAAGACACCGGGGGAGGGTTAAGTAATGAATAATAATAGTAATAATGATGATAATAATCATACATTCAATTTATATAGCGCTTTTCTAGGTACTCAAGACGCTTTGCAGATAAAATATGCGTTTAATAAATAGGAATATTAGTAAGAAGTAGAGCTGTCAAGCGATTAAAATATTTAATCGTGATTAATCGCATTAATGTCATAGTTAACTCTAATTAATCGCGATTAATCACAAATTCTTTTTCTATGCTAAATATCCCTTGATTTTTTTGTCCCATAATTCTTCTCATTTTAATTCTCTTATTAACATGGTGAAGTGCATCGGCTTGCCTTGTGCAAATGATTTTTTATTGATAACAACATTGGCATATACACTGATCAAAACAGGACGATACAAAAAAAGAGCCTATAGTGCAATTAAACGACTGCTTTGAACAAATGTCATTTGAACATAGCAGTCAGGCTACTGCTTCTTTGTTTTGAGCCAAAGAAAAAAAAAAAAAAAAAAATATTTTTTTTTATAAAATAATTGCGTTAATCGCGCGCTAAAAATTTTAACGCCGTTAAATTTGGTTTGCGTTAACGTCGTTAATAACGCGTTAATTAACTGACAGCTCTAGTAAGAAGATAAGAAAGAAGGGGGGGGGAAGGGAAGGACGGGATGAGGAGAAAGCAATCGTAAAGGTTAGGATGCTGTATAGTGTCCCCTTGAACCCCGACCAACCTATATGGTAGCCAGTGGGTTCAGTACGGTACGTCTAGCGCTCCGGGTAACACTCAACGTAAACCAAGTAGGGGGGGGGGGCACCTTATGGGTGTCCTTCTGTTAGTACGGAGAGTGGACCCGGCTGAGTTAGGAAACTCTTTCCGCCTGAAGATGGACTCTCCCTCACTGACCTTAAAGTATATGGAAACTGTAGGCGCACGTAAACATTCCACGTTAAAGGACCGCCGGAGCCACGCCCTCGACGATCTACCCAGAACCCTTTCTGCTCAGGTCGCCTCTGCTGAGCGGGACTTATTACTGGACCAACTCTTGTCCTCCAGGTGTTCTCCCCCCCCCCCCCCCCCCCTCTAAAGGTAGACATAGACCGTTCCGGTCTAGCTGACATATAAAGACAAGTCAAATGAGGCAAAAGAGTTTTGTGTTCTGACCTCAACACGTCGTCCCACTGTGTCTTCCGCAAGCCCGGACAAAGCACAGACGCTGGCGGGCCGCGGGCGGATATATACGTTGGACTGTGTGTGTGTGTGTGTGCGTGTGCGTGTGCGTGTGTGTGTGTGCGTGTGTGGCGCTCTCTGCCAAAGCCCACAGAGATGTGCAGACGTTGACGCTGACTATCGCGGGGGGATAAAAGCTGGAGTGACTTCAGCCCTGGCTCCTATACCTGCTGTTTGAACTGGGGCTGGACGGAGGACGACAGACAGACAGACAGACAGACAGACAGGACATGCAGTTCAAATACAGTGAGCGTCAGTCATTAAACTTTCCGAAAAAAGTGACAGAATTCTATTGAAGGACCCGTTGAAGACTTTGGCCCAATCCCATTTCTACCCCTTACCCCTTACCCCTTCAAAACAAGGGGGAGGGGTAAGGGGAAGGGGTAAGGGGTAGAAATGGGATTGGGCCTTAGAGTGCATGAGGGAGTGTCTACTTAGTCTGCTGATTATATCGGGCCTGTGCAGCACGAACGTTCTGAGTTTAAGATGCACAACCTTCTGCCGTTACACACATTAACATTGAATGAGTGATATTGGGTACTATAAACTACTACTGTATAAATGACTGCTGTATAATAAGTGTAATTTATATCAATCGTATCGCAGTGCCATTTATTAGGCTGAAGTTAAAAGGTCCGTTAGGGTTTTATTTAAACCAAAGCGATTACTCAACACTTGCTGCTTCCAACTGACACCTGACAAATGAAAGATAAACCGTGAGCAGGCAGAGAGTTGAATAACCATGAGGAATATTCTGCAACTATGACTTCTACCCCTACAATTTCTGTCATACATTCATGTGTACTGCTTAATTTAACAACTTTAATATATGCTGCGTTGATTTATCTGTGTGTGTGTGTGTGTGTGTGTGTGTGTGTGTGTGTGTGTGTGTGTGTGTGTGTGTGTGTGTGTGTGTGTGTGTGTGTGTGTGTGTGTGTGTGTGTGTTCATAGCTGCATCAGGTTCCCTTGGACTGGATCCATGTGGGCCTCAAGTCGAGCAGAAGGCAGATCAGCTTTGCTGAATGGCTGTCCCACATGGCAGTCAGACCCCCAAATCCTTTTATGGGCAAATAACAGTTTATACTGGATCATTTAAATAAATACCAGTAATGAATCCTAACATTATAATATTCTGTAATACTCTACTTCAGTAGAGTGAGAACATATCTAAAAGGCCTTCCACCAACGCCAACACCTCCCAACCCTCCATACCTCTACCTCCCCCTAACCTTCCTCTTGTATTCTCAACCGCTTGGCCGGCCTCTGCTCTTTACCAAATATAAACTTGTGTTTCTTGGCTGTGGGTCAGATCAGGATGAGGCGGAGCTACAGGTCCAGTCAGCTCAGGACAGACTGAAGGACAGACAAACAGCCAGGCAGAGAGAAACATTAGGAAGTTAATGAACTAAGGATTTAACAAAGACGCAAAGGAGGGATCAAGAGAATTGGAGCCAGGCAAAGGTTTGATTTGTCTGATTTCTAAATGTTTACTTGTTACTTTCATGTTTTGGTATTGCTGTTGTTGTAGCAGTATAGGCCGGACGATAGGCCTGACCTTTTCGACCTCTCTTCCCCTTGGAATTGGACAACATCAGGCTATACATCCCTATCTCACAACTACTTATAGTGTATAGATTAAATGTGTTTAGTCTATGCATGGATTATGTGACACAGTATGACAGACATTAACCAAAAGTTATTAGTCTAAACATATATGATGTGGTAACATGTGGTTTAAAACTCAACCCAATATACATTTAGGCCTATAAATTCTGTTTGTTTATTGTCATGCGTAAATACCATGTTGTAAGAGTCGTTACGCGCTTTACCTGACTGCTCCACCAGATGGCGCTGTCTCCCACTGCCGTGGCCGCCCGCCGGGTGTTCGCCGCCGCGGCTCATTCAGGCCAAGAAGGAGGGTCAGGTCAGCCACTGATCAACAAAACAAAAGTCCCATTTTTGAGGGGGATAGACCTGCTATAGATAGAAAATAACAAGATTGTTTAATGCAAGTATGATAGCATTAGTGGAGCAAAGGTTTCTTCTCAAGGCCGAAAACACTCAAGGGGACCCGTGCAAAAAATCAATGCAATGACTCCTTAATGAATGGTCCCGAAATGGCAGCTATTAACTAGTGTCTGTAACGTGACTTTTGTGTGAAGCCCATTATACATTACAAACCTGAAGTTATAAAAAAAAAGTTTTAAAAAAAGTATAATATTCACCATCAGTGTGCTTCTGGCCTCCAACAGTGAGGACGTGGAAGATCCTCAGCTTTGTGGTGGCGATGCCTGGCGTCGCCCTCTGTATGGCCAACGCGTACCTGAAGATGCACGCCCACTCGCACGACGCGCCAGAGTTTGTGCCCTATGCCCACCTCCAGCTGAGAACCAAGGTCAGTGGTGTGGACTAATGGGCTGTGACGGCTCACTGTACACCTTTAACGTAGGGGTGGGAATCACCGGATATACCTCACGATACATGATACAGATAATATCGCGATGAAGCTATTCTGCTTTCATCCAAATATTGTCAGACAAAAACATAACGATACATTAAGAATATATGTCTAACGTCGAATACAAAATTACTGTGAAAAGGTAAAGCACTGTATTTCGGTCTTTATTCAAGGCCAAACTGAGTTTTTCAGTTACTCGTCTTTGGCTAGTTAACGTCCGTTCAAGTCGATATTTTGCCCCACCCTTACTCAAACATCTGAAGAAACGCGATTTAATGCACAGCCTTTCTATTGGATGCTAACGATGAGCTAACACGTCCACACTGTTCCTCCAGAGATTCCCCTGGGGGGACGGAAACCACTCCCTGTTCCACAACCCCCACACCAACGCTCTCCCGGACGGATACGAAAGCCCCCACCACTAGGACCACATCCAGCGCTCCTGTGTGCGTTCATTCCCTCCAGTCTCCTCACGCTACACAACTCCTATTTGTGTAGCGCTTTCGTCCGTTCATGCTGACTCCGGGATCAATTTGAGAATAAACTTCTCCTGAATGGTGATCTGTACTTTGAGTCCATTTGTTTCGGGCGGTTTCGGAGTAAATTCAATTATTAATGGGAATTGTGTTGCTGAACACATGGGAAATTAAGGAAGAGGATAAAGGGCAATTGTTATTTTCTTTTCAGAGTTCTGGGATTAAAGTCGGGATTCTGAGTTTAATCTCAGAATGCTGATTTTAAAGTCAGAACTCTTTTTATTCCGACTTTGAAGTAAGAAATCTGACTTAAAAAAATAAATAATCACATGTGGCCCTAATCATCTTAAGTAGAAAATACTAATTACGCTCAATCAACAATATTAAATTGAGACACCACTGACTATTTTAGGGACTTGTACTTTGAAGGAGTCATTCAAGTGGTCGCCATGGTTTCGTCGTCGCATCACGACACAGCAGAAGCAGCGAGAGAGAGAGAGAGAAGTGAGTTTAGACCATATTTATTCGGTGCCATACATCTGACAGGTATGTGTACTGTATATCTTTATAACAATGCTCTTCTCAAACCTGTTGAACGCTCTGTTCACTTGCATGGGTCTTCCGGCGGTGAAATATTTTTCGATAATTGACCGTTGCTAAGCATATAATGGACGCCGTCAAGGAAAGTGGATTTTTTGCCTCCGATTCACGTCTTTGGTATCACTCCGCAAAGTAGTCCGGTAATTTATCAATCCAAGCGTATTCGGTTGTTAGGCGACGTCAACGTTTTTGGAGGACTATTTCTCTGCTGATCAAAACTACGAATGGTAATTGTAAAAAGACACACCGTGTGAAGTTATTTTTTCGTTTTGGCAAGTCTTGTAATAAACGGGATAATGACTAAAACGTCGCCGGTCATTATTGGGAAATAATGACCGGTAAAAAGGTTATGTTTTTAAACTGTTTATTCTCTTGCCAGAAGGACTATCTAGACTAGGCTAGTACTTATAAATAATTATAAATATTTGTACTGTTATTTATTTTTTTAACCCAAAAATTATATTCGGGGCTAATTAAACACAGGGTCTGTGATTAGGATGTCTGGGTTCAGGGTCTGCGTTCAGGGCCTAATCGACCAGGTAAACACGGGTCCTGCCGTCCTCCAAGCTCCAGGAAACCAAGTTCCAGGTGGTTAATATTTAGCTCAGACGTCGTTAGCTATAGTACATTGATGTGAGACGGGTTGGTGGATTGAACGTGTGTAGTAGCAGAGAATGGCCTGTGGGGGCAGTATGTACATTGTTAAACACATGAATAGGCTTGAATTTAGTAGTAATATGGAGGTGTCATATTTTGACAAAATCGATTGTGTGAACATTGCTGAATAACAATCATGTATATTAAATGTATTGCAGGAGTTTAGCTTGACATTAACCAAGTTAAAGGACAATTAAATGAACCGCACCAAACATGTAGAAGTCAATGTGGGATTTTAATATATAAACAAAAACACTTGACAGAAGTTTAATACAATTTTGTAGAGGAAAGCAGAGGAAAACATTTTCCCAAATGAATCTTTTCAAAATGTCACCACCATTCCGAAAGCAAGTGAAGAGGTTTGTGTAAAAGCAGTCCTCCCTGACCAGCTCTGTCCCTGACTCTAAACCCTGACTCTCAACCCTAACGCTGAACCCTCTGAGGGCATGGAGACGCGCCTCCAGTGTAAAGGTTCGAACCACAGAGAAGGAAGAAAAGAGGAAGCAGTAGAGAGTAGTGAAGTAGTGAGGTTAGTGACAGACGTGAGGGAAAGGCGTGTGGAAGCACACGGTTACAAGTGGGGTCAAGAAGATCACTCCCACTGGAGGTCATTGATCCATCAGCCTCAGACTGCTGAGCTCAGCAGGTCTTCTGGAGGACGAGGCTCAGATGAACTGAGGAGACGGGACCAGCAGGATGTCAGGATCAGGTGAGGTTCAGCTCAGGTGTGTCTGCCCGGACCAAACAAGGACATTGATTAGGTTCAATATTCAAAAGATGCAACATTATCTGAACCAAAGATAAGTCATTAAGGAGCAGGCAGGCTTTAGGGCGCCTTGCTCAAGGATGCACCACTGTATTCTGAGGACTTCCACCCGGCACCATTGGTTTGAGAGTTTAACCCCTAACCCCCTACCTAGTCCACTATGTCCAGACAATGCAAACTTACGAGGAATCCTTGATGGTAGAGTCCTGTTGGTCCTCAGGATTTGCCTTCCAGATGTACGGCTTCTCCATCAGTCCTCCACATTCCTGGTCTGGTTACAAACGTAATTTGTCTCTAATGTAAGGTAACAAACACAGGAGTAGTTTGACTCTAATGTAAGGTAACAAACACAGTAGTTGTTTGACTCTAATGTAAGGTAACAAACACAGTAGTAGTTGGGCTCTAATGGCGCGTAACAAAGTAGCAGCTGTAGTTTGTCTGGTAAACAACCACCATAGTATGCCGTAACTTGTACTGGACAAACTAATCCTGCGTTACAACAAGCCCACTCTGTTTATTTTAGGCAAACTTACGAGGATCCTGGTTGGTGGAGTGATGCCGTCCTCCAGAGTCTTGGCTCCTCCATCAGCTCTCCTCAGCCAGAGCCCTGGTCTGGAACAAACAGCGTGAGTCTGGCCCTAAAGTCTGGTAACAAACGTGTACTTTGTCTTATTTTTAAGCCCTTTATTTCCAGTTTGTTTGGTTAATACAAACTTGCAATCCTTGTTTGTAGAGTGATGGTCATCCTCCAGATTCACGGCTCCCCTACCAGCTCGCCTCCGCTCCAGAAACACGTTCTAGTAAGAAAACACAGCGGTAGTTGGTTAACGCATGTCAAAGTAACAGCTGTATTTTGCCCTTTAAGTCAACCATGTAAGTAAATACAAACTTACGAGGAATCCTTGTTGGTCGATTCCTAGTCGTCCTCCAGCGTCTCAGCTCCTCCAGCAGCTCTCCTCAGACAGAGTCCTGGTCTGGAACAAACAGCAGAAGTCTTGCTTCAACATGTGGTAAAAAAGATGTAGTCTGGTATATATGGTACAAACGCCGGTAGTTTGTGGTAGCAGTATTCTACTGGTATTCTTGTTTTATTTATTTATTTATTATTTATTTTATTTATTATGTTTATTTATTTATTTATAAAAAAATAAATCCACAATTTTTTTTATTTTTTTGAAACGATTTATGATGACTATATGCTCTGTAAGGTGACCTTGGGTGTCTTGAAAGGCGCCTCTAAATTAAATGCATTATATTATTATTAGAAGTGGTAGTGAGTGTGATCACTTCAGAGTCAGGCTCCATCTAACCCACGATAGACGTCATTCCCCGGGCAGGCCCTCCACCAGCTCCTCCACCAGCCCAGGGTCTTCAGCACGGCTCCTCCATCAGCACGGCTCCTCCATCAGCACGGCTCCTCCATCAGCACGGCTCCTCCATCAGCACGGCTCCTCCATCAGCACGGCTCCTCCATCAGCGCCTTCAGCCATGGATTCCTGGTCTGGTTACAAACACAGTTGGTCTCAGCAGTAAATCACCTGGGGACGCAATACACCCCACCTCGTGCATCTGAGGTTCACTTGTAAAATGGAAGACAAATTTAAACACTTAAATTAGACAACGTCTGCAGATTGTCGCGTTCAGCCAGTCATCCACTACGGTCGTAGCAGCACTAGTAACATTAATGGCTCATATGACTCTTGCATAACCCCCGTATGAATTAACTAAAATCCCAGCTTGGCACAGATTTAAAGTCATAAAATGATCAAAACTAGACTTAAACTACCGTGGATTTTAGTGTTTCAGATGAGCTTGGTGATTGTTACCCTCTGGTCCGGCGCTGCAGGCCCCTGGTCTCCAGCCTCAGTCTCTGGTCCACCCTGGCACCACAAGCCTCCGGTCCCCAGCCTCTCAGCCTCGCCTTTCAGCTACAGCAGCAGGTTTATATCAGCATAAGTTACAATTATATAAGTTACAATTAATTGAACTATTATTTTATAACTTAAGGCCAGAAAAGACTTGAGACCAGACATGAGCATCCCGTTTTTGGGAATGAAGACAGAGCAGTCCACAAGTTTAAAGATGTGGTTCAGGCCATGCATTGAAACTGACCTGAGAAGACTCTACTCACACAGAGCACTGACCTGTTCTGGAGGACTTCTGACAGGAGGTGGAGGTCTGGCTCTGGGTGAAGAGGTGGAGGTCTTGCTCTAGGTGAGGAGGCAGACACCTTGGGACAAACTACATGATACATTTTTAACCTTGTACAGTTCTAGAGTATCTTCTACTGTATCATGTGGGAATGACGGCCATTATTTTAGCTTTTATATTATCCAGTTGTTAACTCTGCACCAAAGTCGTTGTTTAACGTCATTCTATTGGGTAGGGTTTAACTTCTGTGGCAATGAATGAAAGCAGATATTTAGAACGTACAAAAGCTGAAGTAACAAAGAACACTAAGCAGTATCGATATTAAATCAAATATACTCAGCCATATTCAGGTGCTGGGTTCCGTTGAAGAATTGTCAAATTATCTTCCATCTTGAAATGATTTTAAGCCTTCCTTGATGTCAAAAATGGGCCCGCAAGTAGAACGCTGTTTTGTACGCAGTGAGAGTCCCGCAACGTCATCGTGGTTAAGAGTACGGCGCAACCATCGGAAATGATCAACATATTGTACGACGTACGTGTCAGTATGTATCAAATATCAAACTTTAGTTTTTTAAAATAGGAGCAACAATTCCCAATGGAAACCGACTGAAAAATAGTTTCCGTTGGCAACGGCTCGAGGTTACGCAAATACAATCCAGAACGTTCCGCCAGATTCCCTCAGGGGACTCCCGTCCAACTAACTGCCAGGTGGTTTCTTATGGTTGTCAACATAGACATCTTATAGATAGACGGAGCATTGGCTGCTGGGACGCGAGAAATACGGCCGCCATCTTGGAGTGGTCAACCGGGAGCAGCAACAGCAGCAGAAACAGGATGCCGGGCAGTTGTTCAGCGTATTCCTGCTCAAATCGGCGGACAATCCATAATAGGAATCGGGGGATTACTTTTCACAAGCAAGATTTAACATTACCGTACTATTGGCATAATTAGTATTGAATAATAAAACACACCAAACCATGTGGCCTTTATCATAGCTACACGTATGACAAAAAAAACGCATGAAAATCAGTGGTATTCAGTGAGGTATGATTAATTAAATGCGCTGACAGTTCATTGCTCCAGCCAAACGGATTACACTGAGTGGAGCGGATGACCACTCCAAGATGGCGGCCCCGCGTCTCGTCAGCTCCAGTAGGCGGTAGTATTCGATGCTCCGTCTATCATATAAAATGTCTATGGTTGTCAAGACTACAACATTCTATGCTAACCATTGGGACTATGGTAAATCAAGTGATCGCACTCAGAAGCTTCCACGGCGGGAAGCACAAACCGTCCGACTGGAATCCGAACATTCCAGCCGGAACCAACCAAAGAAAAAACAGAACCAGCACCTCACCTTGAGCTGAACGGAGGAAGATCCTGAAGTCCAGCGATGGTCTACATTAAAATACAGCCAACAGACTTACCTTGAGGAGATCTGTTTGTTGCTGTTGGTCATTAATACTATTCAGTGTACCTTTACATTATTATGCACCCAGTGTGTACAAGTTATATCACTCAAAACTATACGAAGAACCAAACTACCATGTACGTCCCACAACAACTTTAAACCTAAAATCCTGGAATCATTCAATACAAAACCGTGTCTACATTTTACAATTATCTAGATTATTCAGGGTACAAACCATACAGAGCAAATCTAAACGTTGACCTCACAGAGAGCCGACCATAGCACTGCAACGTCACCCTGACCACCTCATCACCAACAGCAAATCATGCCAGCCAGCCAACACCTGTACAGCTCCAGTGAGAAGTGGGCATCTGAGTGAAAGGACTGCCCATAATAAAAATAAGCCATATTCCTGAACTATCCAACCATCTTCATGGTTTAAAGATTTACAGACTTGACATTCGATTGTGTTCTAATCACCTTAGTCTGCTCCCTCGTAACTTATAAAACTCTACATCTCCATCACTAGAGTGTTGCCTCCTACTCATGGGGGTGTACTCTGAGTGAGCAGAGATGCATGCTGGGATACAGTGCCGTCTGAAGTCTTCAGTTCCATAGACATGCCCCTCAGGAGAAACCAAGTGTTTGAGAATCTGTTGTGACATCAGTTACATGAGCTGGAATATCCTTCAAGATGGCGCCAGGATTCTCAGAGGAGAAAGGCCAAGAGGAAGATGTGTGGGTTCTTCCTCTCAGCCAGTGGAACACAACAACGGTCTTCATCAGATTACCATGGAACACTTTGAAACAGTCTCCTCTTTACACCTTGAAGCCCCAGTGAAGGTTTCCTTACCTCCTCAGCTGAAGAGCACAACTTCAGCTCGAAGAGCGCACTAGCTGGAGTTCCCGGATTGGTTCTGATTTAAGGGAACCAATCGTTCAGCTGGTCCTGTCCGAAACAAATACAGTTCAGCCTGAGAAGACGTGCAACTGAGAGCAATACAAGATCCACAGGGCTCTCCATCAATCCAGCCAGGTAGGAGGAGCCGTCTCATTACAGGTCTGAAGGTCATCTTGAATATCCATTTAGGTCCCTTTCCAACGTCAGACTCTCCTTGTGGAATTCCTTTTGGTGTCCATCCTCCATTGATCCTGATTGGTGTGGTCCTAGTTTGAAGTCACTGATCTGAACACGCCGCTTGCATCCTTTTACACTTGAGTTGGATACTCTCCTTCCTGCCGAGTGTGTTGGATATCGCTCCGGAGCGTCGCTCAGGGCTCTTCATGTCTACTGGAGGCCCTCAAGTAAACGTGTGGCCGTCCATCAGGTGTGATTTAGTTGACTATTCCAATATCCCAAGCCAATCACACAGAACCCTGTATGAACATTATCACTGTCAAAGCAAGCCGGACACACACACACACACATATATAGGAACCCAGGACAGGCACGTAGAACTCCATGCCAGGTGTGAGTGGGACACACACACACACACACACACACACACACACACACACACACACACACACACACACACACACACACAGTGGAACCCTTCCATCTCATGTCAAACCCAAACACACACCACTGAGCCATGAAAGGCCAAACAATCATGCAGGGTAAAAACCTCATGCCAAATAACATTCCATCACCCCCTCCCCCCCCCCCCCCCCCCCCCCCAGCTCTCCTGCCAGGGCACCGATAACAGAACAACCAATGTCTCAAGAGACGTAAATGATGTACAACATTCTTCAGTGGCGTCCCACATTGGTGATGAATTATGCTTGGCGTCTTCAAAATGTGTCCCAGTTTGATTCAACATCTCTGAAGTCATGTCTTCGTAGTCCAGTGGTTTCCTGAAAGAGGGGCCTTCACAGATGCAAACGATGCAGCTTTAGTCAGCCTGAGGACAGGAAGGAGGTCATCTGTTCAGAAGACCACCCAGTGGAGGGGGGTGGCTCTTGAGGAGCAGGATCCATATGGGGATGGCCCCAAATAAGACCTTCTTGGAAATGAAACTGTTCGAGGAGTCACGATGCCTGGAGGGGACTGTTGAATGTGTTCCATGATTCTCTGTGTCAGACTGAGGTTGTGTTTTAGTCGTTGAGATGAGGAGCCCCCTCATCTCCCCCTGGTGTTTCTCTTTCTGAATCCCTGTCTCCATCTTTAAGAACATTCCAGTCCATGTAACTGACGTCACCACAGTTTCTCAAACACTTGGTTTCCCCTGAGGGGGCGTGTCTACAGACCTGTAGACTTCAGACAGCTCTGTATCCCAGTATGTACCTCTGCTCACTCAGACCACAGCCTCATCAGTGAAGAAACACTCATGTGATGAAGATGCAGAGTAGAATGAAAGAAGACTGAAGATATCAGAACCCAACCCATTACTCCAGCTTACAACAATAACTTGGAGCCTGTAACCATTTTAAGAAATCATTAAAACCAACATAAACCAAACACCTAAGTAACCCATGAACCAATAAAACATCCTTAATACTCAGATCAACCTTCAGGTAACAGGTTAACTCACCAGGAAGCCAAAATACATGAATGTGCCCAAGAGTAATGAGAAATTAATGACTTACAGTTTGCAGTTATGCTTCAAGGATAAGTTGGGATACTCACAGAACAGCAGTTAAACATCCATGATAGATCTTTGAAGGAAGGAACAGTTTACTCATGGTCCAAATTTCAAATGAGAGTTAAACCATTTCCTTCACACATTATCAGTGATTTATATTCAACATACAAGTCACTTCAGTTGTGCTTTTCAACACAATTCTACTCACATCAGGTTCAGATGAGATGCTCCTCTTTACTTCAAAAAGTCTTTAACCTGTGAAACTGGAAGAGATGTTAAATAAGTCACAACAGACCTGTCCGGTTCCCTTTTAAGTGAAACGCACCAGATGCAACCAATTAACTAATTAAGAAAAACACCTGGCAGGCGAGCTGCTGCATGTGAGCTAATTAGTAAAACTCAATGCAGGTTCGGCACCCTCTGGTCTTCTTGGTAACAGTGAGAGGCTATTTCAGCTCTGTGTTTGATCTTAAAGGGGACTTATTATACCACCAGGTGTGAGTGTGATTAGCCTTACAAGCCGTTTCGAAAATCTGCCTAATATGACATCACTAGTGGGTGTGTCCACCTAGATCTGTGCTGGATAGATCTATCTACCAGCCTACCAAGTGGACTGAAGTAAACATTGCTCATCTATCACACTCACACCTGGTGGTATAATAAGTCCCCTTTAAATGACCTCCCTCGTTTTAATTAATGGGATGAGTCTGATTTGACTGATTTAGATTCAAACTTCAAAACGAAAAGTCTTCATTCAATTCACCTTACTGTGTGCGCGAGTGAGTGTGTGTGTGTTTGTGTGTGTGAGAGTGAGAAGGAAGCTTTCATCAAAGAGACCAGAGAGACTCATTCACTGGTTAAACTGGAGTCATCGGAAAAACCAAAACTTTGAGAACCCCTGTTGTAGACCAACTTCGGTAAACTGTAGTTCCACCATAGAAACGCTAGACGTCAGCAATACTGAAAAGTGGAGTCGAATTCATTTTAAACAGCGCTGTCTTTTCCTATGTTAGAAAGGAAGCACATTTTCATCTCTCCTTGACCCGATGACGTTTTCCACAAAGGTTAAGTAAAGGATAGGAGATTTGACTATTCGAGGAGTAGGGACACAGCTAAGGAGTCTCACTGCGTCCGCCATCTTGTCGTCACGTGACAGCACTCGGACGTTGGATGTCCAAGTCCTACAGGCTGCAGACATTACTCTTTTGTGTAGCGCTTTCGTCCGTTCAAACTGACAGTGGGATCAATCGAGAATTGACTTCTCCTGTACTGAATGGTGATCTGTACTTGGAGTCCATTTGTTTTTTGGAGAACATTGAATATCAAATAAAGTAACCTTTAAAGAAAGTGTTGCTGCAGCCTTAAAGTCAGAATTCTGACCTTAAAGTCAGAATTCTGAAATTAAAGTCAGAAAAATAAGTTTAAAAAAAAAATCACATGTGGCCCTAATCTTTTTCCGTAGGAAATACTAATTAAAGGTTGGGTACGCGATTTGCGAAACGCCAGCAGATTTTGAAAATACACAACTCAAATGGTCCTACCCCCTCTCCTTCAACGCTGACTCTGACTCCACCCATTCCAAGTACCTGGACGCGCAATCATGCACGAGCGCGAACAGAGATGCGCGAGAGCGAGCCAGGCTAGCGTAGGTTTTCGTTTAACAACATGGCACTACATTCAGCTGTAAGTTGCACCCAGTACCGCGGGAAGTAGGGGTGCTGGGGGTGCTGCAACACCCCCTGTCCGAGGCCCTGTCTTATCACAGAAAACGATCATTTCTAAAAACTCCGGCCAAAGTGGAGATTTCTGAAAACGCCGGTTATGTGTTGTCGTGTCAACGGGGAGAAACGGGATTTTAGGTTCTGAAGCGTCACATTATGCACCAGGAAATGCTTAACGTCATGTGAGCGCCCGCTGTACCGTATTGGTCCGAATATAAACACAAACCCCATTGTAAGACGACCTATATTTGGAAAAAAGATTTGAAGACCAGATCTTGATTTCATGAATAAATAAATTGTATTAATTGAAATAATATACGAAAATAAAAAGGCATAGAATAAAACACTGCATTGCCACTAAACAGTAGTGCAAATAGGCCGTACTGATGTGTACACCAAAGACTTCCTGACACTCCTCTGCCCCGCTGTGTTCGCTCTGGCTGTGGTCGCTCCGAACTGTTTCGGCCCGTGGCAAAGCGAGTCATCCTCGCTGCTGTCCAAGGCATGTTGAGACGCAGCATTTATTTAATGCTCATATGACCTAGTGCTGAAAAAAGGTTATATGAAAAAGTGTGAGGGTAGCGGTGGTGCGCTAAACTTGTTCTGTGAGCAGCTGGATGTGAACCATGGTGTGAAGGAAGTGAACACAACGATCGATTTTCAACTGTGCGCGCATGCACTGGTGTAATTGAGCTGCGCTGCTATATATCTTTTTTATCAATGTGGCGAGTCTAGTGCAGGCCGGGTTTTTTTTTCCAGCACCCCCTGCTGAGAATACGTTCTCGCGGCTATGGTTGCACCAGATGTTATTAACATTAAACGGTCACAAAAATCATACTATTTTTAGAAAATGTATGTTTGTTTCATATAATTGTATTGGAAGTCCTGGTTTTCACTAGGGTTGCCGCGGTGTGGACATTTTCACACCGAGTAATACACTCGTCTCAACACCGGTATTACCGAGTATAAACGGTATAAACTTTGAAACTAGGTCAACCGCCACACAAGCATCGGTTTTTTAGACCCTTCTCGTCCTTCAGTTGCCGCCAACGTTCGAAAGCAGCGCCTAGGATTATTCTTGATTTCAGTTTTTCTCTTTCAGCGTTTTTATTATCAATTACTCTCTGAAAAAGAGTTTTCCTTCTCTTTGCTGGTGGTGGTGGTGGGGATGGTGGCGTCTTGTCTGCCATGGAAATTGTCTTCTACTGCTAGGTCCAAATGTGGATTAACTAGTTCCAGTAGCTACCGCAGGATAACAACAAACAGGAGCTTGCTCTGGGTCACGAGCTCTGGGTCACGAGTACTGCGCGAAGGGGTCGCGCGCGGGGCGCGGGGGAGTGCAGTACGACCGTTTGATTGACGTACTTACTGTCCAATGCAACTCGGTGGCAATGGAAATGATTGGCTGGAGTTTTTCGAGCCCTGCCCGTTCCACAGATGATTGACAAGTTTAATTTTCATGTCAGTACTTCTGACTCAGTGGCTGTAAGCGGGTTATGATAAGGATTTCAAGTAATCTTGCAAAAATGGCCCAAAAAGCGAATTCCGTACCCAACCTTTAAGCTCAATCCACAATATTAAATTGGGACATGAAAGGCTATTTTAGGGACTTTTACTTTGAAGGAGTCGTTGAAGTGGTTGCCATATTTCGTCATCCCATCAAGACAAAATTAAAAGCAGCGAGAGAGAGCGAGGCGAGCTTAGACCATATTTATTAGGCGCCATACATCTGACGGGTACGTGTACTGTATATCTATATATTCGGCTTTATCTCTATTTACAAAAATAAACAAAAAAGGCAACTAGAGCGACCCCGACAATCTCTTCTCTTCAAATAACTGGAAAACATTCATTCGGTTTTTTAAATAATATACAAATAATAATATACAAAAAATATACAACACAGATGTTAATGGCACAAGCAATGGCAAATTAACAAATCAGTGTGTATCACCTCGTACGGGTGAGGTCAGGGCAGCCTTCGTAGATTCTCATAAACTCTAAAACAAAAAACACAATTTCAAAATTATAAAAAAGCAAAAACAACAAGGCCGTAAATTCATTGCATCTTTAAATGTTCAGCGTGAGCGACTTTGTCTTGTGAAATTATTCGTGACACTTTATCCCAAAAGCAACGCCGTAAACTCCTCCTTTGACACAAACCTCTCTCCGGTGATGAGACCCCCCCCCCCACCTCATGCACTCCCCCCCCCCCCCCCCCCTCCCCCATCCCCCTTTAGCTCAGCGCCAACGTCACCAGGTCCAGCAAGTCCTGCTTCAGGGTCCCGGGGCAGTCCGCCTCAAGGGCCAGCCTCCCCAGGCAGTCTCCCGGGCCCGGGGATGAAGAGGAGGAGGAAGAGGAAGAAGAAGAAGAGGAGGAGGAGGAGGAGGAGCCGGTGGCGGGGCGGGGCTGGGCCCTGGGACCCCTCGGCCCCCCCAGGAGCACTGAGAGGCAGGCCCGGCCCAGCGCGGCGTAGCTGTAGCGCTGGGCGAAGCGGTACACCTGCGGGAGGAGGGCCCACAGGGCGCGGCCTTCGCTGCCGGCCGGGGGCCACGACGGGGCCGAGGGGTCCGGGGGGGGCGGCCTCAGCGAGCGCCGGGCGTGCTTGGGTCCCGGCCGGGTCTTGTCCGAGCCGCTCGGTTTGGAGCCGGACGCGGAGCGCGGGCGCTTCGGTTCTTGCGTGCTCTCCGCTCCTCCGCTGAGCTCCAGGCCCGAGGCGCGGCGAGCCAGGCCCTCGTCGGTGGTCTCCCCGAGGGGCCGGCCCGGGTCCCTGAGGGGGGGCGGGGCCGCGGCGTGCGCCAGGAGCGCCTCCACGCAGAGCTCCTCCGCCTCCCGCCGCAGCTCCGGCACCAGGAAGCGGCAGGCGCCCACCATCGCCTCGCCCAGCGGGGAGTCCTGGAAGTCCGGGGTCTCCGCCGCGGCCGTCCCCGGGACCAGGCCCAGTCTCTCCCGGGCCAGGGCCCCCAACACCTGGCACCGCGCCCCCGGCGCCCCCCCCTCCTCCTGGGCGGGGGCGGGGAGCCGGCAGCCGTGCAGGTGGTGCAGCACCGTCAGCAGCGTGCCGCCGCTCACGTCCCGGATGGCGATGGCTCTGCCGGCGCCGCCCGCCGCCTCCTCGAACCCGCCCCCCAGCAGGGCCCGGAAGTACTCCGAGCCCGCCGACACCGCCTCCCGATTGGCCGGGAGCCTGGTGCCGTCGTCCAGCTCCAAGAGGAGGTCAAAGGTCGCGTCGCGGTACGGACACAGGCAGTCCAGGCGGGGCTTCTTCGGCGGAGGAGGGGGCGTGTCTTCGGCGTTCCCGGGGATCCGATCCGGGAACGTTCCGGAGCGAGTCGGAAGAGGGGGCTTCCCGCCCGCGTCAGCTCGGCCGCCGCCCAGCAGGCCGGACAGGCAGCCAATCAGGAGCGAGAGGTAGAGCGCGTGGAGCTGGGCGCCGCTGACGGGCGGCGAGGAGCTGAAGCCTTTGGGGAGGAGCAGGCCGCACTCGGCCGTGTGCTCCTCCTCCTCCTCCTCGCCCCCCCCGGCGGCAGCGGGGCAGCCCAGCGGCTGCAGCGCCACCGCCAGGCCGCCGCTGTCCAGGAGCAGCTTCCTCAGGAGCGCCTTGTTGCTGGAGGCGAGACGGTATGAGGTCAATACAAAACAAGAGCTGAACGTTGAGCTCAAAAGATTGGTTTTCTGCAATGTTGGCACGTAGGAAATGGAAACAGCTGTGTGCTAACTGTAAAAGCACACAAAAAAATAAAATATAGAAAGTACAGATCTAAGAATCAAATCAAATTAAATAAGAGGCAATGACAAATACATGATTCTAATAATCGTCCGCGGTGCTAATATTATTAGCATATACTAACATGACCAGCGTATGCTAACATTGCTAGCATATGCTAACGTGACCAGCCAATGCTAACATGATCGACGTCGGCGGCGGCCTCCCACCCACCTGTTGATGAGCGGTAGGGACAGCGCGACGTTCATCTTGTCGGGCTCCGAGCCGGACAGCATGGCGTGGGCCAGCACCCCCGAGCCGAACGCAGACTCACTCTGGACCCGCATGTTGTTGAGCAGGGCCAGCCCTGCACCGCGGAGACACAGAGAGAGAGAGACCCCAAAGTGAACAACAACACCCAGCAGACATGGTGTGGCCAAGAAGGGGATGCTAAAATGACTAGCATATGTTAACATGACTAGCGTATGCTAACATGACTAGTAATAATCTCCCAATATATTACTAACAATAATAAATTACACTTATGAATCCTATTGCCATCTACCATTTAGTGTTGCTAAATGCTTTTACGCACATCAACCAACAGTTACTACAGACGCATGTCATTTGGAAGCAGGTAGGAGTCTAGAATCTTGCTCAAAGTCGTCAACAATCTTTAATGAGAGTCTCAAGGCTCTCGGTAATAAATGGCTACCAATGACTAGCCACACCGAGAGCTATGGCTAGCACTACCTCGAGCAGTGGCTTGGAAGGTGGCTAGCCTTCAATCTAACCAAGCAATGAGAAGCTAATCCGACGCAAGCGCAACAACACCAACGAGGCATTAGCCAGGCTAACGTGCTAACGTGGAACCCAGCTTACCTAGCTGCTTCACCTTGGCCCTCACTCTGCCCGTCTGCCTGTTACCACCACCTCCTCCACCTCCTCCTCCACCACCTCCTCCTCCTCCTCCACCTCTCTCCGCCGGTCGGCACAGGTGGTGCCGTATGAGCGCGGGCGCCCCGGTGCGCACCAGGGCGTGCAGGCAGTTGGGGTTGCAGCTGAGGCGGCAGAGCATGCGGAAGCAGCGACTGCTGGGGTCGCGGTGGCGGCTCACGTAGCGCAGGAGGCCGCGCAGCGCCGCCGGCGTCACCAGCGCCGCGCTGGGGTCCGAGGCGTGGGAGAAGCGCGACAGCAGCAGCAGCACGGGGGACTCGGGCGCCCAGGGCTCCGGGTGGTAGGGGTGGCGGCCGTGGGGGTGGGGGCGCTGCGGGGTGGGGGTGGTGGGGGTGGTGGGGGTGGGGGGGGACGGAGAGGGAGGGGCGTCGGGGCCGAGGGGGGAGGGCCGGGGCGGTGGGTGGACGCGGGGACGCTTGCGCTTGGAGGGGGAGACGGGCGTCTGGGAGGGAGGGGCGGGGGAGGAGGGGGAGGGGGTCGAGGGAGGCGCGGGGGCTTCCACCAGGGGTGAGACTTCGGTCTGCTGGGCCGAGGCGGGGGCGCGACAGGAAGAGGAAGCGGAGGAGGGCGGGGGACAGGAAGAGGAAGAGGAGGAGGAAGAGGGCGGGGAGAGGGAGGAGAGGGAGGAGGGAGGTGAGAGGGAGGAGCTTTTAGGAGCGGTGGGGGAAGCGGAGGGCAGGGCGGGGAGAGGGGTTTGAGGTGAGGAGGAGGAGGAGGAAGAAGAGGAAGGGAGATGAAGACCGCTCCAGTCCCCTTCGGCCGCACCCGGGGCGTCGACCAGATCTCCCTCGGAGGAGATCAGCCCTTCGGAGAGCAGCCATGACCTGCGAAGAGAGGCGTTCAAACACGTTCAGACAACGCCATGGAAACCATTTCCACCTTATCCTAATGATTGACAGTGATACACTAGAGTTTGAGTGTTTACAAAAGCGTTTTATAAAATCGAATGTTTTATCATTATTATCCACATTAAAGTTGATCTGCTGTTGTTGTGTTTGTAGCTCCATCACAGCCTTCCAGGCGGTCCTTCCTCCACTACGTCTTGTGTTTGAGGCACCTCTAGCCCCTGCTTGTTACCAACCTGAGGCTGAGGAAGCTGGACGAGCCCGGGCCCTGGTCGCGGGCCTCCTCCCTGCGGCCGTCGAGGGACGGGAAGTCGAAGGACTCGAAGCAGGAGGAGGACAGCATCTCCGAGGGGGACATCCCGGCGGTCAGGCCCGCCTCCGCCCGGTCCGCCGCCGGCTCCGCCTCCTCCACCTCCTCCTGCTGCTCCTCCTCCTGGCGGGCGAGGGCGTCCAGCCGGCCCACCAGCAGCGGCACCAGACCCAGCTCCTGCAGCTGCTCCAGCGCCGCCTCGTCGTACACAAAGTCCACGCACGCCACGATGGCCATGCGGGCCAGCGGGTGGCCGCGGTGCGTCCCCAGGAAGCCCACCAGCGTCTCCAGCCCGCCGCACGCCTTCACCTTGGCGCGGTTCACCGCCTCCTTGCAGCAGAGGCACAGCGCCTTGAGGAACACGGGCGCCCTGAGCGGCTCGCGGCGCGCCTCCGCAGAGAAGCAGCCGATGACGTCCAGCGAGCCCACCAGGGGGCGCAGGCAGCCCTGCGAGCACAGGTTGGCCAGCGCCTTGAGCGCCAGCTCCTCCGGCGGCTCGTCGCCGCCGCCGCCACCGCTGCCGCCGCCGCCGCCGCCGCCCTCCGCCGCCACCGCCGCCGCGCCCGTCGCCATGGCGCCCAGCGGGGCCAGGACGCCGGAGCGCGACACCTCGCGGGCGCACTCCACGCCGCAGCCGCGCGTCAGCTCGTGGACGGTGCGCAGGGCGGCGCGGCGGAGCGCCAGTGGGAGCTCGGCGGCCAGCAGGGGCGCCAGGGAGGAGAGCGCGCACTGGGCCAGCAGGGAGAGGCGGTTGGCGTGGGTGTCGGCCAGGTAGAGGAGGGCGCGCGCCGCCGACTGGGCGCACTCCAGCTGGGGGCCGGAGGGGGGGGGCGGGGCCCCGCCGGGGGAGGAAGAGGAGGAGAACAGGGAGAGGCAGAGGAGGAGGAGGGGGACGCCGCCTGGAACAGGGAGGGGGCCGTTGTGAGTGCCGGGGGGCTGAGTAACGACCCGTCATGACGTATAAGCAACGACTTTTTAAGTATTGATTTGGGTCCGAATTATTTTCTGCTACGATTAAATCATTGATTACACACAGACGCGATACTTTCTCCCATCTGATATAAACAAACACAGTGCATCTGCATCTGTCGAAAGAATACAAAACCAAAGCGAGAGAGAGTGTCGGAAAGTATGAGTTCACATTGTAAGATGGAATTAAAAGTGAAATTCTATCCTTATTTCCCTCTGAATTCCCCAATGAAGTCATCACACACACACACACACACACTCACCAGAGGAGTGGATGAGGGCCGAGTTCTGGGGGTCCATGGCCAGGTTCCCCAGGGCTCGCGCAGCCCGGTTCTGCACCGTGTCCGTGGTGACGTTCCTCTTCAAGATGTCCACTGAGATGGTCGAGAACAAGGGACGGGTTAAGCTTCAGCTCGGCCAGAACAAGAAGTCCTTTCACACAGCTGTTGCTTAGCAATGCTTTCACGTTGATCAGGAAAGATCACACAGCTGGTCCGGTACGTTTGAAATTTGATATTGAATGTTCATTGGTATTTGGTAAGAAACATAAGTTACAGTTACAGATCGAATTCAACATGTTGATGTCTTATTTATTCCTACTTACCCACAATGACGACTCCTTCAAGCTTACGAACCTGCAAAGAAGGGATGAAATGATATTTACCACCATAATGCCATAAACCTACAGCAGCATTGAACTTCACTTTGAACCACACCTGTCCTCTCTCTCACCTGTGCCCTTGTCGCGTACTCTGTGCAGCAGTTACCCAGTATACTGAGAGCCAGGTCTAAAGTCTTTCTGGAGCACTCGGGGTCCTTGAGAACTTTCAACAGAGGGCCGAGTCCACCCTGAGTTCTAAATCGGGAGATACCGCTGGTGCCCCCCTTGATGTGATGCGTCCGGATGGCCACCAGGGATCGCCACTGAGCAGCTTTGTTCCGCTTGCTATCGGAATCTTTTCTACCGCCGCCGTCTTCCGTGCCGCAGATCCCGGTATCCTCTGTAGGTTTCGGAACGGGTTTTGAGAGGTGAGACAAACACCAGGTCAGGGATGACTCTGGCGATGTCGAAGAAGCGCCCCGGTGCGAAGCCGACCCTCGGGCCGGTTTGCAGCTACCCTGGACGGGTAACGCTGCCATGATCCCACGTCCTTGCTGGGATCTGGATTATTGTTTATTTTTTTCTTCACACTACGAAGACAAACACCACAGAAGATCATTAGGACTTAAATTTAGAAGGGCCAAGACCATTAATAAAACTATTTAAAACCGAATAAGTTCCATTTGAATTCCCTTATTTATAAAGCGTGGTTCCGATACAAGAAAAAAACTACATATACCAGCACGAAAGAGGAAATGGTGTCACCTGACAAGGCCCTCGCTGGGGCCGACGGGAGATGGAGTCCCGGTGGCTTCGGTGGACTTCCTAAAAAAACAGGCCTAAATGGTGACAAGGTCAGGCACGCGTTATTCTGCATATTGTAGGTGCGTTTGCTAAACGGATTACATTTTTTGCACTTCGGAATAAGTCGTTAAGATCTATTTGACCAATGTTATTATACATGTGGCGGAATAAATTGTATGAAACAAAATGCAATCGTCTTGGCTAGCCGCTAACGCCATCTTTAGCCAGGCAACTAAACAGAGAACCGACCAGGGGAGGGAGCGAATGATGGGGGATGGGTTAGTTAAATAAACATCATGGTTGTTGTAGTCCAAAAGAAACGCCCGGGTCATGTAGTGCCGTGCGATCGCTGGACTGAAAGAACTACATGTCCCTTCAAAGATAACGGTATAGTACGGCGAGAAACTTGACGCGTACATAGACTTGTAGTTTAGTTAAACGGCTGAATTCATTAAATCAAACGCCAGCGATACCCTAAAAGAACTACATGGACCATAACTTATTATATAGGTTGTTATATTCATCGCTTTGGTCAATGCGACAGAGCTATCGCTGCCCTACACAGGTTGTTAAACTCTCCGATAGATTTAGTGAGTCAAAACAAACAACTTTGATGGTAGAACTCGTACTGAATAACATGGAGATAATCGACAGCATTGTTACAGATGGTCTTGAGGTGGAGGGAAAGGTATCTAACATGGGTCAGAATCTTGAGACTGACAAAACAAAAGCAGGTTTGTAGCTTTCATCTACTCCTTAATGAGCTGATTGCAGTCACTGTATCTGTGGGATGTTTGGTGTGTTATTATATAGTCATATAATGGAGAAATTAACCGCTAATGTGATAATTCCCAAGAAAATAACTGTTCACATGTATTTTGCATACATGTTGTACCAATGATTGCTTTTTCTGTTTTAGACGTTATACTAATTGTCAAATAACAAAACAAAAACAAAATAATATGTCAGACTTACTAAGAACTTTAGTTTTGTAAATGTTCTGGCAATAGCTTTTCAATATCAACTATTCAGGTAAGTTTCAAGTAAAGTTCAAATTTTCTTCCCTTGACATAAAGCAAATTCAATCTTCTTTATTATCCCCACGATCAGAGTTTGTGTGGACCCTGCAGGCCACGTGGCACCTGGTCCACATCCGTCTGGAGATGGACCAGCTCTTCGACCAGCCCGTCTGCAAGAAGAAGAAGCTGTGGGAGCTCGTGTCGGAGAAGATCAACGCCAAGCTGAGCGAGAGCGCCGACTCGGAGGTCAGCGCCAAGGCCTACGAGTGCGACCTCAAATGGCGCAACATGCTGGCCACGTACCGCAAGAACGCCGAGCGCGCCCGCCGGCTGGGCGAGGGCAGCGTGCACTGGGAGTTCTTCAAGGCCATGCACGAGGTGCTGGGGAAGAGCCGCGAGGAGGTGGAGGCCCAGCGCCGAGCCAGGCTCTGCGGCACCAAGCTGGGCAAGGCCATCGCCAGCAAGAGGTTCACGCCCATCCTGCCCACGCCGTCGGCCGGGGGCGGGTCACGCCCGCCGCAGGACGTCCTCCAGCTGTACATGGAGCTGCAGGAGAGGAAGATGAACATGTGGGCCCAGCAGAAGGCCCTGGAGGAGAGGAAGATCGAGGCCATCAACAACCTGGCCCAGGCCATCTCCAGCCTGGCTCAGAAGAACGGTGACCCGTTTGTGAAGGAGGGACCGTAGATATAACTTAAACTCGACGTCCCAGGAGAGCTCCATCCCTGGTGGATTCACCACTGTATATAAAGAGGGAACAGTCACCTGCCCAGCCTTCTCTAGATTAGCTTCTCAACGAACTATGAGTTGAGTAGCTTTCTATGAGTAGCTGTTGGTTGGGGATACCCCCACCCATGTGTAGGCAACAACGTGGAAGACAATGTCCCCATGCACACATGGAGGGGTTTGGGTGGAGGTCCGGACGTAGCGGGGAAATCGACGTGGAGATACTTTAGTGCCGGTCTGTACAGAAGTGTGATAGCATTTTTAACTGTAAAAATGTGGATATTATGAAGGGGTTCACTGGATGAATGCAAAGTGCTGCAGTATTGTCCTTTAGAAGATGGGGAGAATTGTCCTCGTAGAGGTAAGTTGCGATTTGAAAATCGAATTGAGTATGCTAACATCCATGCGAATAAAAAGGTACTTTGGGACTCATGAATTGCCATTCTCTGACTGTGGTCATTATTTGTTAAATTATTTTAATTTTTCAGTTGTAATGTAAACTCCTTGTATATAAAGACATGTTTTTTTGAAATTCCTTCAAAAGTGTTGTGAATGTTTCATAAAAAACATATTTACATATCAAATAAACACCCTCATCAGCCACACACACACCCACAACAAAACGTCACGCACACGTCGATTCAAGTCCTTTATACAACAGATCCATGATGGCCTCCCGTCTCCTTAACCCTTCCTCGTCCACATCCCCCTCTTCCTCCTCCATCACCCCGGCCTCTTCTGCGTCCGCCTCTCCCTCCAGCAGGGGCCCAAAGTCCAGGAACACGTTGTGTAGGATACAGGCGGTCAGCACCACCGCCCTGGCCCTCTCATAGTTCCCCATGTCCAGGTACCGCAGCCGCTGGAACCGGGCCTTCAGGCTGCCCACCGCCTGCTCCAGGATGCTGAAGTACGCCTCCAGTGTCTTGTTGAAGAGGGCCTCCCTGGGCCCCACGGGGGCCCCGTGGGGGGTGAGGATGTGCTCCGTGAGCGGGTAGCCCGCTCGGGCCACGAGGCAGGACCCCGGGGGCATCGGGCGGGCCGGGCGTCCCAGCCGGTCCCTCAGCTCCGCCGCCCGGCCCGTCTCCGACCCTTGGCTGATGTGGCAGTGCAGGAAGCGGCCTCTGCGGTCGCACACCAGCTCCAGGTTCAACCAGGAGTCCGGGTGCGCCTCCTTCTTCATCCGCTTCACCTCGGGCATGGGGCTGTCCACGCTCTGCTTGCCGATGGGCAGGCGGATGGGGATCCGGGTGTGGCCCAGGATACCCAGGACCTGGGGCGCACCCGGGACCTCCTCAGGGCCGGTCTTTCCAAGCAGAGAGTAGAGAGGACAGAGCAGGTCCCCGGCTTCTTCATCTGGTGGAGAACGGGGGACAGCGAGAGAATATTGTTATTAGTATTTACTAGAGCTGTCAGTTAAACGCGTTATTAACGGCGTTAACGCAAACCATTTCGAACGCAAACCAAATTTAACGGCGTTAATTTTTTTAACGCGCGATTAACGCAATTATTTTATAAAAAAAAAAAAAAAAACTTTTTTTTTTTTTGGCTCAAAACAAAGAAGCAGTAGCCTGACTGCTATGTTCAAATGACATTTGTTCAAAGCAGTCGTTTAATTGCACTATAGGCTCTTTTTTTGTATCGTCCTGTTTTGATCAGTGTATATGCCAATGTTGTTATCAATAAAAAATCATTTGCACAAGGCAAGCCGATGCACTTCACCATGTTAATAAGAGAATTAAAACTAGAACTGCAAGCAGTTATGCAGGGGTCCAAGAAATGTGCATTTCGCCGGCACAACGCGAAGCATGTGTTCAAAACCAATTGGCGTGGCCTATGCCAAAATATGCCACTGACTCCAGTGAATCTGTGCATATAACGTTTTTGACTGTGGGAGCTTCGGTGTGGGAGTTATAGCCCAAAACGCGTTTTCAGAACATTCCATTGGCCAGTTAGGAGATATATTATTTCGTCGTTTATTTGCGCCCCCTTGTGGCGAGATTTTCCAAAGACAATTTTCCTTTGCCAAATAACTCCCGCCCACATTAATAATTCTTGGCCATATTTTTTATATAGACTCGGGTTTGCCCCCAGATGGTTTCCTTATAGTTTGAAGAACATTCCTTGGGCCAATTAGAAGATATACAATTTCCTCGTTTATTGCGCCCCCTAATGGCGAAAAATTCCGGAATTTTTATCGAACGACATTAAGGCTAGCCCCGACATGTGTGTAAAATGTGGACTCGATCCGATGTCTAATTTTGGTTTTTTTTGGATTTTTGATTTTCCACGTCAAATTTAGCTAATAAACCAATATTCAAAACGCTACCGTTTCGTCGTCGAAAGTCGGATCAAAAAACTGTCTGAGGGTTTCTTTGCGTGTGCGTCTGAAGATGCCGTGTGCAAAGTTTGGTGTTGATTGGTCGAGAAATGTGGGAGGAGTAACGAAAAAACAGTTTTGCGGTTTTCGCGATTTTGCGAAAAATATTCATTGACGCAAATGGGCGTGGCCTATGCCAAAAGATGCAGCAGACTCCAGTGAATATGTGGGTACAAGTTTTTGACTGTGGGAGGTTCGGTGTGGGAGTTATAGCCCCAAACGCGTATTCCTTGGTATAGCGCCACCTAGTGACCGACGTGTCTGGATTTGGTCATCTGAGTAGCGGTGCCGGACCTGGATCTAGTCATGCAATTGGCGTGTCGGCACCATTTACGGTTTGGGCTGTGGTACAACTTCTAGGGGGAGGTAGTATAAAAAAAGAAAAATCCTTACAAAAACAATAGGGATCCAACCTGTTGGCTTGGACCCCTAATGAGAAGAATTATGGGACAAAAAGATCAAGGGATATTTAGCATAGAAAAAGAATGTGCGATTAATCGCGATTAATTAGAGTTAACTATGACATTAATGCGATTAATCACGATTAAATATTTTAATCGCTTGACAGCTCTAGTATTTACCATAATACATTTCGATCAATGTTGATTACGAGAAATTGTTAATGTTGTCTGGTTGGAGTCCTTGGGAGCGTTTTCCATCGCAAGACAATCACTGAAAGAAAACATTTTATTCCCAATGATTTCGAACTATACGAAGAAGGAATGGTAACAGAATCCAGAAACAACGACGTAAACAACGAACCGCTTGGCCATCGGATCAGTTCGTCCTGCAGCAGGTTGACGCGCTCACAGAAGGAGAAGTAGATCCTGTGGATGTTTCCCTTCTCCAGGCGGAAGCGACCGGAGACCGAGCGGTAGCTGACGCGCTTGGAAAGGAGGGTGAGGGACAGCAGCACTGTGTGGGACAGCGAGATGCGGGCGCGTCCCGCCAGCCTCGACCTGCTGAAGTGGGACATTGAGTTCTGAAGGAGTTCTGTAATGTGCTGTAGATAGAGATAAAGAGACAAAAAGAGAGAGGAAACACAATAAATGATGTTCACAGGGGTTAACCGCAGTGATGGCATTGGCCAATGAGATGCTCAGACCGGGGTCTTTACCTTAACGGCGTAACTATCGACGGGGTCTTCTTCTGTCTCTAGAGACAGATGTTCCTCTTCTTCGGATGGAGCGGATTTAACTGGTTCTGCTGGTAGCACCAGTGGGTCTGCAGCCTGCACCAGGTGCACATACACCGCGGGTGGCTGAGCTTGGACCTTGGCGACGAGGTCAGCCTCCAGAATGTCCTCGACCGCCTGGTCCAGGCGTTGTTCCAGCTCGGTCTGGGATAGAGGCTCCCATTCCCGTTCCACCATCTCCAGCACTGCCCTGCCTGCTGACTGCACAAAGTCCCTCAAGTCCATCTGACCACGGTCACACCATTCACAATATCTCCAGTTCTATCTCCAATCTCCAGAAGCACCCCGCAGCGTTTGTCCGTCCACTAGCTCACTAGGCTAATTCGCAGAACAGCACATTAGGTTATCGGGTTGGGAAACATGCCAGAAAGAGCAGGTTATCGATCCCACTCCGTTCATTCAATCGGTACAAAGACACCGGATTCATAACAACCGAGAACCAAAGTTGAAGTACATTGGGATGTTTACTTCCGGGTTGCTCTAACGTGGACCTACTGCTCAGACATAGAGCTGGAGGTGATAGAACGGGGATTCCTGATCTGGACCAGTCGTGCACATGCACTGATTTGGGATTCGGTGCATGTGCATGGGCCTGATTGTTTGGACAAGGTTTTCTTTTGGATGGATGAACTAGTGTGTAATCTCTAGATATATCTTGAATATGTAACCATTATAGTCAGACTATAGTGAACTAATCGGTATAGAATACATCCAATTAAGTTCTTCACTGAGGTTGTTATTTCATATCAATAATTTAAAATTGGTCAACGATTGCAAAAGGTAAAAAGACAACATGACAGTGAATGAAAAACAAGCTGTTTTAATGTTAACTGAAATCGTTACAAGTGCAGCTTTGATCATGTGTTTTTTTAATGCTCCTTAAATTAAGTCTTTCGCTTATACTGCCATGATTTTCCACATCTAGGCCCCAATTAAATGTGTTGGTTTACTTAAAAAATTGTTTCATATTCTCCTTCTGGCTTGTTTAAAAGAGAAAAATGACATGGGTATAATACAAAAAGAGTATATCTTTGGGGTGTCGATGCGTTTCGTTTTGTCTGGCACAGCTTTTTGTAACAACCATAGAACACAAAAACGAGAAAATTATAAACGAAAGGGTGGCCTTTGCAGACGTCTGGAAAGCCCCCCATCAAATGCATGAGACTTTGTAAGGTGTTCCAATACACTGGTAAGCAATGTACACAGTAGCACCGACTTCACCTGTGCTTGTAAGACATGCGTGTGTGTGCATGAAGCCATGTGTGTGTCTGCTGTCCATGCAGAAGCTGAATGGATCTGACGTGACATAGCATGGGGAAGCAAAGGGCCAAATGAGGGACTTGGGTCAGACGTTGTAATAGCCATAATCTAAGGGAGGAAACCAAGGCAAACGAAAACCATTGATGCAATCAAAAACAGTGCCAGGTTAAACTCGGGTCTGTGCTCGGAGCTGTTATACACATTCCCGTCGACATGAGCTCAGAGCCAGCGTCTGTGTCCACTTTATTTCAGATTGAATCCATGCACATGACCTATTTTGGGTGAGACTAGTAAACACAGAAATCCACAAACTCTAGCTACAGGTTCAACACATACAACCAGTACAAACGGTATTTCAGAAATGTTAACTCTTCATAATATTTTATTAAAGAAACACAAAGAAAGAACGACATGAAAACCAAACTGAAAAAAAAAAAAACACACATCCCACTCATTCCCCCTTATGTACTCCCCCCGAAAAACAATCAAACACAAGTAAGACCACAACAGCCCTACTCTAAATAAACACTAGAAATAATTAAATAAGAGGTACACGTCTTATCCCCGGCCCCGAACCCACCACCACCCCATGGATGTCTGACAGTGTCGAGACGATTCTGCCAGCTTGTGTTTAGCATGCGTTCATCTATTTTTGGATTAATGAAGAGACTTCCGACCACACCTGCCCACCTGCCCTCCATCCACACCCCCCCTCTCCCCCCCACGCTCCCAATTTATTAATCCACATTCTGAATTTGTGACCCCCCCCCCCTCCCACTGCTGAAGATCCATGAGCCGGTCAAAGTGACCAAACCGCTCACCACAAGCTCCCCCTTATGTGCACACACACACACACACACACACACACACCCACACCCCCCCCCCCCCCACCATTTCCTCATGTGCCCCCCATGGAGGCCCCGCCCCCCGGGCCAGGCCCCTCACTGCACCGCCTGCTCATTGGCCGTGCTGCCGGAGTCCTGGGGCTTCATGACGTCGGGGAGCTCCGGAGGGCTGGAGAACGCCTCGATCCGCAGCTGCTCGAACGAGTCATCTGAGGAGGCCGAGAGGGGAGAGAGGGGTGAATACAGTGAACAGAGGGGTACACAGAGTGAACAGAGGGGTGAATACAGTGAACAGAGGGGTACACAGAGGGAACAGAGCGCTGAACACAGAGTGAACAGAGCGCTGAACACAGAGTGAACAGAGCGCTGAACACAGAGTGAACAGAGCGCTGAACAGAGTGAACAGAGGGGTGAACAGACGGACACAACACAGTAGAGCTAAACACAGTGAACAACGCAGAATATACATTATGGAATATTGAACTATATAACTCAATGCATATTAAAGCGAAGATGCACTAGGCATGTTTTTATTCCCACACTAATGACATGGGTTGAATGTACGTCACACATCACTCAAGATCATCCAGCCCATCTCATTGTGATGCACGACGTCGGATCTCACAGGAGTAACGTGGTGAAACGATATGGGCTGTTTAAAGGGGGACTGCTACGGCACATCACTGTGTTTCTAAAGGGTCTCGCCAAGCAACGGACCCGTGGTCCAATCCAAATCCAATTCAGTTAGCAAATCATGAATTAGGGATAAGCATTGGACCAATCAATACCAAATTCAGATCTCATAAATATCTACAAAGATATTAGAAAATTAAATTTGAAACCTGGGAATAAAATACGATAATGTTTAGACGCTGCAATGGTGGTCAGTTCTATATAATTTCAAGTTTATTTGTTTTAATTTAGTTCACACACACACACACACGTGACTGCTGGACTCTGTATGAATACTATTCACTTTTAACACCACGGGTGGCGAGGGACCAAACTACACTGGACTTTAATCACTTTCCAAAGTCTAAATCAGTTATTGCTGCTCACTATACTCGCAAACCTGTCCCGTTGAAAAACACGCTGTTACCTTGCGAATAAACTGCAAAACAAACATTCAAATCCACATGTCGTGTCTTGTCGTCTGTTTGAACCGATGCACCCAGAGGGCTGCCATGTTTGGAGTTATGCACTGAAACCACGGACGTAAACAACCACGGATTCAGTGGTTAAAACTGACAATGTTCCGCGAGCAGTGCATTTAAAGGTTTGTTCTGCAACGTATCCACAAAGTATAAACGTGTTTTCATGAGGACCCATGCGTGAGTATGGTTTGCTCACAAACGTCTGATTACACGTTGGGAAGTGGTAAAAGACCAGTGTAGTCGTGTCTCCAGCCTTCTGCGGGGGTGACAAGAGTATAATGACTCCACAGCGAGCGACATGTGTTCTTACAACTTCATGTGGAGTGTAGGAAGCACGGCTAGTGGTTTACTGTAGTGTACAACAAGGCATTCGTTTGAGAGGCATATTTTTTTGGTAGAAATGGGGACCATGATTAAAGTAAAAATTAAAATTGATCAACTCGCACAGCCCTAGACATTAGCAAACGAAACGTGCACATCAGTAGCAGGTTTGTGTGGTTGATTGTCACCTTATGTCTGATAATCAAACCGTTCATGTGCTCCCTACACTGGACTCAGTTCGCCCGTCTAAAGCCCTATCGTCGTTCCTTCAGCTCACGAAATCACCGGGGAAACAAACGATGGTCATCAACTTGCCTCCAAGACGAAATGCTAATCCCACAGTGGCTGGACCCTGGGGCCGGGCGGTCTGGTTTGTGAAGCCACAGTCTCCCAGCGTTTTACTGTCGTCCAGCAACAGGTCATCCTGACGCACACAAGGGGAGAGAACGCTGCTTTGTTAGACAGTAGACGGCTCAGGTCGGTGCCACACTCAACGAAGAGAGTGCTCAAAAGTTAGCAGTCAAATACATTCACGGTGATCCTGATCGTACCGATTCATATATGGGCAGGAACAACAACAAGAAGCATTCAGGGCTGACATTCATCATGTGTAATCCACACTTAAGCATGTTTGAGGGCAATAACTATAATGATATATATATATATATATATATATATATATATATATATATATATATATATATATATATATATATATATACAGGAAACCACCCTACTGTAAATACAATAGAGTGTTTAATCAGCTGATTTCATTGACGTTGTAATCTGAACCCGATCTGGGAGGTGCCATGGGCCCAAGTTTTGGACCAGAGTTAAGGCCCTAATATATTAACAAACTGGTGTGTTGCCAAAGGCGAGGTCGATATTTGATACCAGTATCAGCACGAAGTTTCTTTGTGCATCATCTACCCTTGGTGTCAGTTTAACAAGTAACCTATGCATCAGAAAACATGAAACATCAGAAGATAGATGTTTACAGCAGCTGGCTGTCGATGATCCCTTTTTCCTTTCATCATATTCAAAAGCAACAACTTTCAACCATTCATGACAGGATCTTGTGTTACACCAGTACCTCAGGCATACCGGTCCTCACCTTATAAAGCCTCTGTTCCTCTGGCGACCTCTTAAGAATACCTTCCACGATGCGCTTCAGCTCGTATACTGTCGTGGACTCCTTCGCATCAGTGAAGATGGTCGTCTTATGACGTCGGATCATTAGAAAAACATCCTGTTGGGAGACGATGGGTAGTAATGAGACGTTATGACAGCAATAGACCGACAGCGTTCATGTGACAGGAATACACACACACACACACACACACACACACACACACATCAGATAACAGCATTAGATTAACGCAGGGGGCCAGACCGGGATAGGGTACTGGTGAAATACTTCTTTCACTTCGCTTTTCACTTTTGAGTATTTTACTTTTAATTCCCCTTCACAACAAGGGCATTCATTCCCTTTAACAGCTTTGCATGAGCCAACCGAGCAGTGTCAGGTACCGCTTATAAATCACTTTAAACTTTATAATAACCACTGCAGTGGCGTAATTTCCCGGACCTGCAGCCGGTCTATTCCCGTGTCAGATGATCTCATGCTTGGTGATGACCCGCTCACGTCAGGGGGGGGGCTAACTAGCCGCTAACCGACAGCTAGCTGCTACACAAGTGTTGTCGGCCTGTTCAGAGACACACGCAGTTAACAACCAGCACAGTGGTTGTGTCGTGGCTGATTGTGTTGTTTTGTGTAAGATTCACATCTGAAACAGGAACTGATCCGCAGCTGAAACACAGACGACTAAGGAGAGGCTAGGTTAGCCGAATGCTAGCGGCTATGTCACCCAGAGCCAACTTCCCCAATCCTCCTCAACCCCGATCCACTCCAAGAGTTGCCATTGTTCGGATAATGACCACTTTTTATAGACATACACGTTTACCTGGAGCCCCACCATGGCCGCTGAGGCCGGTGTAATCAACAATAAAGCCGGCTATTTACAGCCCTGTCGCTCGGCTAGCGGGGAAGAGACCCAGACGGCTAGCATTAGCTCGCTAAACAAAGACCTCCACAGTCAGCGGTGGCTCGTTTCGGGTTCGGCCGGACTCGGTTCCCTCACCGCGGACACCGAGAGGACATGTTAGCGATTCGAAAAACACAAAGCGCTCCGAGTGTCATCAGACACGGGGGATATTAGCCCCCGAAAACGACGAGCTTATATGTTTTCGCCCACTCACCATTTCTCTGGGTCGGTTGCACGCCAGCTCCGCCTCCGCTGCTCTCCCAGCACGCTGCGCGACAGGACAACAACAGCTGGCCGCCGCACGCAGCTGCCGTGGCCAGGAAAGTGTGGGCAGGGGTCGACCTAGTTATGGTGTTCACTTCTACTTCTCTATGCAGGGTGGACCTAGTTATGGTTGTCACTTCTACTTCTCCTTGTAGTTGTTACCGACGCGCTCAGAAAGTAGTTCTAGATGCGTTTGTATGATAGAAATAATTGGGAAAACGGCTATGGGTTTGTTGTACATACTGTATTGGTTTAAATCTGTCCTGTTGTAGGTTGGGTACAACCAATATTGGACGTCATGACTGAAATATGTATTACTGTAATGTGCAAGGTACATTGTATTATTCTAATGGTACAGACATGGTACGACGTATTGCAGCGTTATTGCATGGGTCTGTGGTGCTTAGAAAGAACACACATTAAATCGGTAAAACGTTATTTATTTTCAAATGTCACCAGCACACTTTCAAAGTTCAACACACACACACACACACACACACACACACACACACACACACACACACACACACACACACACACACACACAAAGTTAAATTAACGGAACAACTCCGGTGCCCAGATCAACTGGGACAAGGTTTAACGAATACATCTTTGACCACTAATTAACCACAAACACACTCTTCTGGATCTTGGAAGTGCACTGGAGGAGAAAGTACAGAAAAAAATGAACACATCGTTTTTCAATTATCAACATTTGAAATAAAACAGACCAAAATCATCCTCATTTAGCAAACCAACTAATCATTATAATATGAATTGTTTTAAATGGATCCATTGCTGAAAAGCTTGCTTCGGCTGGTGGCTAGGTCTGTTCCTCATGTGTGGGTCATTTTAACCACTTTCCAAAGTCGAAACAGTACCCAGTCTTCATGAAAACCTGAAAAAACACAAAGACCCTTACATTGAGCGGTCTGGGCGTCCTGACTGGCTCCACCTCCTTAGCGAAGAGCACTGAGAAGGGGCTTTTCCTGGTCGTGGAGTGCCCTTGGAGACACAGCCCAAAGACCTGTGCTGGGAGGAACACGTCCCAGTCTGCTGCATGGTCCTGCACCAGCTCGCCCACCATCCTGTCAGGGCACAGGAGCAGAGTGCACCATCAGAGAGGTGGCCCCTGACCGATGATGATTGAGGAATTGCTCAGTTCAGGAGGTAGAGCGGGTTGCCTTGTAACCGGAAGGTTAATAGTTCGACATTGCTTCATCCCTGGCTCCCTCGATCCCCGGCTTGGGCCGGGGATTGAGGGAGCCGGGGATGGAGCAATCAGGGTGAGGTGTCATGCTCAGGGACACCTCAACACTTAACCAGGAGGAACTGGGGATCAAACCAGCCACCTTCCAGCTGCCAGACGACCTGCTCTGCCTCCTGAGCTACCCCCCTACCCCCCCCTACCCCCCCCCCACCTTGAAACATATTACATTTAGCCTTGTTCCGTTTAGGTAATAAAACCAAGCTTCATCTTAATAGTCAGCCCACCTGCCCACTGCTCTCTGTGTGGCGAGATCCATGATGCCGGTCTTCTGGTGGAATATCAACAGCGAGGACGACATCGAGAGTGGCTCTCTCAACGCCATGTTGATCTACAAATAAAAGAGAAACACCCGGTACACACATTATTAAATCATGACGTATATGAGACTCTGTCGATGGTCGTTTCCATTGGCCGGTGGCTGACCTGCTGCACTAAGGCCCGGGGAAGTCGGGTAAGCACCCCGAGCGGGTAGCCGAAGTGCCGGACGATGTCCACTATGTGCCGGACGACTTGGGCGGAGACGCAGGCCCGCATGGGGAGGGCCTCCACCCACTTTGAGTGGAGGTCGGTCAGCGTCACGATGTAGCGGTGCCCGTTACGGGTGGCGGGCATGGGGCCCAGGACCTCCAGACACAGCCACTCCCATGGGGCTTCTACCTTGAGTTTAAAATTAGGAAAAATGGCATTAGAGGAAAGTTTTAGCACTCAAAAGTAAAATCACAAATTTCTTCTTTTCATTTTTGGACGGAATCCAAAATGTGTTTGTACCTTTATTAAGTGTTCAGCATCTTTACAGTCCATCTATAAAACATGTAATTTGTCATCAACACAAAGAACCAAACATGACAGGATTTAAGATTTACTATTGTCGTATAAAGTCCAATACTTACATGGGATGGGTCATCCGGGGCCCAGTGAATGCCCTGTGAAATGCAAAAACAAAATCATGTGAATAAAGACAGTTACAAATAGTTTCTCATAGCTGCCCCACCTGTGTGCTACCTGTGCCCGGCAGCGTGTTACCTGTGGACGGCAGTACCCCCCATGGAAGAACCGGGGAAAGGAATCTATGCTGTTGGTCTGCAGCAGCTGTGGATCCGTCACAGCCACCCAGCAGCCAGACATCCTCCTAAAAAACAAAACAACCTGGTGGCTCCAGTGAGGTTTCCATCCATAACTTACCCAACGAACGGATGTTAGTGTTCCTTTTCTTCGTCCTTCTCGTTCATGAAATCTAAACCATGGGCTACAGCGCTCCCTAGTGTCAGGCTGATCGAACAGCAATACTTATGTTCCAATACTTCAGTGAAATCAGTTTTTAACAAGCGATTGCAGATGTTTGAATGTCGCAATATATCTCTTAATGAAGAGTTTACGTGGTCTATTCATGTATGCAGCCAAAAATAAGTGGGTCTAATGCTAGCCAAAAATAAGTGGGTCTAATGCTGTACCTACTAGTTGTATCGGAGATGATAAAGTAAATATGAAGTTATTTTAGGAGAACATGACCCAACATTGGCCATTTTATAGCCACTATTCTTCTTACAAATTATAAGGTTCTTAAAATACATACATGGGAAAACACAGACCATCATTAAATATGATTTACATTTTATTTGTACAAAATTAAAAGTTACAGAAAATATATTTTTGAAACTGAGAATGAACGTTGAAAACGTAAAAGTACATAAATGGTCTTCGACCATTTATGTACTTAGTTGGTCTTCGATTTCCATTGCACCCTCCACTCATCCCAGTCCAGCAGAGTACGATGTGTTTGCCATCCAGCCGACTCAACACCTATAGGTTTACAGCAGAAAGATTCAGCAATCAACATCAATCCTAGCAATCAGACAAATATACCAAAAAATCCCTGTAGACATCATCATTGCAGCATGACTCACCCTTAAGAAACGCCTCAAACATCCGGTCCATTAGCGAGTGGCTGTTGCAAACCATTTCCCAAGGACCTTTTAAAGATAATAAAGTCGTTAGTGTCCCGTTGGGCAACGCCTTTGTAGCACTACTGTTCATATAGCTTGACGGACAGATTTATAATAATAATAATAATAATAAATGAAATTTATATAGCGCTTAATATGGTACTCTAAGACGCTTATAATCTAACTATGCAATACAGCTACGCAATACACACTACAATCAGGGCTGTAGTGTGAGTGGCGCTGTGTGTTTGTTCATGGGATCAGACGGACGGCAGACCGCACGGGAAAAACAAACAAAGTTAGACGGAATTCCAGGACGGCAGAGCGGAACACGTGTGGAGATACGTTGCTATGGTGACGTATATTTTTCACAACGATTGGAATGAAATATGAATATTAGTGTAATAATTTAAGTAATTATTCTAGCAATGCACGTTACTAGACAGTCGTACAATCCAAAATTATTAACATATTTTTTCCTACGTCACATCCGGTTTTGAATTCCGTTTGCGGAGGACGGCAAAAAAGTTAATATTTTAACTTTGGAAGGCAATGCCTTTCACCGTCACCGTCGCCATTCGTTTTCTGTCCACTATCACAGTCCCGCTCTCGTCATTATAGAGGGACAGCCGCCTAGCGTCTGCATGAACCCTTGGGAAGCAGCATCAGACTCACATGGGCTTTTTAACGTCAGAAGCTTCTTGGGAGCGTCGCTCTCCTCCGCGGGGGAGAGCTGCAGCAGGCTCCGGAGAGAAATGGCCTGGCTCGCCGCGCGGAGCTGGTCACACACCGACACTTGTGGAGCCAAACACACAGAAACGCAGCCTGCAAGGAACCAACACACGGTCATCATAAAACACAGACCTGTTAATGGTGCAATACCTGTGGGCCAGGACGGAGAAGTCAGTTCCACAAACATTTACATTTAGGGCATTTAGTAGACGCTTTTATCCATAGCGACCTAGAATAATAGTAGTATAGTATAAGTAGTATAGTAGTAGTATAGAAGTATAGTATTATTTTCATAAGAAGGAGCAACAACAATTTATCGGTGCTGGTACATTAAGGAGGTTCAAAGCAACAAGTGCCAAGCACTAACAATTGTACATCCAAACATACCGTTTTTCAACCCCAGGAGGTACGGCTTGCTGTTGTTCTTCAGGGCCAGCTGGAGCTCCTCCTGGCTAGAGGGGAACAGTCATAAAGTCTGAAAGGTTCTTCAATGTCTGCACAGCGTCAGGATTTCGGAGTGAAGCGGAGTACGTTACGATACCTTTGGGCGACATCTCTCAGCCTGACCCCATACTTGATGGACGCCGTTCTCCTGAAGTCTGAAAAACCAGATCCACGTTTAAAGAAGGAACTCAGGTCCATCCCGTTCCTAACCAACTGAAGAATGCGTGGATGATGTGTCGTATGGACCGCAACCGAATGCCTGGACTCTCCTTATGGTTAACCGGCTAGCACCCCACAACCAATTTTTTTGTTTGTTTGCCTGTATCTATGTATGTATGTCAATTTTGGCACCCATTGCACTCCTCATCCTCCCTGAAAGGAGGGATCCCCCACTCTGAAGGAGGGATCCCCCACTCTGAAGGAGGGATCCCCCACTCTGAAGGAGGGATCCCCCACTCTGAAGGAGGGGTCCCCCACTCTGAAGGAGGGATCCACCACTCTGAAGGAGGGAACCCCAACTCTGCATTCCTTTTCCAGACATCTTCCTTGCTAATTAAGGGAGTTTTTTCTTGCTCTCTGGGGGGGGGGGTCACAAACTTACGGCCTGTTAAGCCCTTTGAGACTGTACCTGTGATTAAGGGCTGTGCAAATAAAAAAGGTGTAAAATAAAATAAATAATAAATAAAAAATTAAAGTGTGTCCCTCTCACCCAGGAACACGGGCTCCTGGCGGTTGGCGTCCGCCGGGCTGAGGACCCGCCCGTCCCTCAGGTACTGCTGCAGCACGATGGACAGCCGCGCCTCGTTGAAGGTCTCCATGACAACGGAGCGCACGGCCTTGTAGTTGGCGAAGAGGTGGAGCGCGGTGAAGAGGAAGAAGAGGCTGAGGGTCAGGCTGCAATGAGCGGAGACATGGAAGAGATGAAAGACGAAAGATGCATTCGATTTTGATGCTTGATCCATGAATTACATTTGATTGACATTTTGCCTGTTGTAAACTTTTGCGACGTAGGGGTGAGTATGGGGAAAAAGCTTCCCTAACGTTGTTCTATAGATGTGGTGCGATACCTACGCAGGATTGTCGGTGACCAGGGGAATTAATACCAAACTGATCAGGAGTCCGGCCAGATTGACCAATGTCTCCTGTCAGGGAAACAGAAATGTTAACAGACTTCACAGACTTGGCTCGTGATCTTTTTTCTTCAGTAATATGCTCCTACTATACTTCATTATTGTTCCATAGTTGTACGAACAAAAAGCATTAACATTACACATATATAGATATATTTACCAACAACTATATCTATCTATTTCATGGTTTCTATTATGTGTGCAAGCCACTACAAACTTTACTTTGTTACTCCACAGTAAAAATGGAGGTTCTATGATGTGGATTTGAACACAGGCACCTGGCTGCCGTCTTTAGCAGAGATGTCGGCCATGTTGTCTCTGCGGGCCTGATGAACAGTCAGAGCAGCTCTGGTTGCCCCCCCGGCCACGCCCACGATCGACTGAGACAGACACCAAACCATGAGACATTCAGATACAGCAGTCCACAAACATTCGATGCACATAGAGTTAGCTACAACACTGAATCTATGTAAATATTTATATTTTGTAACATTTGAACAATTGCTTTACGGTCTTTTACACACACACACACACACACACACACACACACACACACACACACACACACACACACACACACACACACACACACACACACACACACACACACACACACACACACACACACACACACCTTACCTTGAATATTCCCGCAGTGCACACAATCAATGTGAAGGAGGCCGGAAAGTGTGGAGCAACGATTTCCATGAACATTGCAAAGTCGTTGAGCACATCTGCGAAGAGCCTGGCGAAGTACCATGATAAAGAACTGAAATGGTTGCGTTGGGCTCAAGAGTAGGCTATTTTAATGAAGACATGACAACTGTTTAAAAAATGCTATAACAGTATCATTATTATTATTAGTAGTAGTACTTTAAGCTTTTTAACTTACCTCCACATTTTGGCCTCAGAGTCAAGCTTAGTCCTAAGGAAATTAACAAAAGGATGGATGACCCAAGTCATAACAAGTCATCTCCCTATTATCAACAACATGTCAAATTATGACAAATAGCCTTCATAAATACCCTTTCCGCCAGGCAAACAGGATTCTTCCCAGCATCCCAGTTCCATCTACCACAGAAAACAACTGAATTAATAAGACAATCAGTCTTTAAACCCAATATAAGTGTGATGGTGTTATGGGTTATCACCTCTTAGTAACCAGGTGATCGTGGCGGCGGCGACGGTGGCCTCTTGGTTCCCCACACCCACTCCTCTTAGCGAGGCTTGAGTTGCCAGGGTCCCAGACAGGGAGCTGGCAAACGCCTTTTATTGGAAGGGTCGTTCAATCAGTGACGTTAATGGGCAGTTTGCGACAGTGTCGTGAAGTCTATCACTTGTATGATTGAAAGGTGTGTGCGGTAGACTGGCGTTTACCATACCTGCACTGTATCCCAGAACTGATATTGCATGTAGTCTGCACTGACGCTCTCCGGGTAGCCTTGAGGCAGGAACA